>NW_028270184.1:48476935-48661891 GCF_037043375.1 Chiloscyllium plagiosum | reverse complement strand
GGCTGAATGGTCTTCCCTGTTTCTGTGCACCAGGTGATAGCAGTAAGTAGCCTCCAACTGCTCCTATCTAGCAGGTTTGAGGGGCTAAATGGAACGCAAAAACATGTAAATAAAGTGCAGGAGTGGGTCATTAGACACTTTGACCCTTCTCCACCCGGCATTAAGATTGTAGCTGATCAGGTTGTGGTCTCAGCCTTACTTTCGTGTCTGTATCCTATTATCCGTGATGCAATTCCCTGTCATGTGTTTAACTAACTCGGCCTTGAATCAATGTGAACATAGAAGCACCATAAACTTCCAGTGAAGAGAATTCTGACTTGAAAGGTCATTTCACAATTCCTTCTCAACCCTCTTATAGAATCAGAGAGCCATGCAGCATGGAAATAGACCCGTTAGTCCAATTTATCCACTCGGACAGATAACCAAATCTTATCTAGTCCCATTTGCTAGCATGTGGCCAGTATCCCTCGTCTTTCAGACACTTCTTAAATGTGCAATTGTACCCCCTTCGTCACTTCCTCTGACAGCACCTTCTGTACACACAACACACTCTGCATGAAACATTTGCCCCTCATGTCCCTTCTAAATTATTCCTCTCTTACCTTCAAACTATGCCCTCTTACTTTGGACTCCTTATCTTGGGAAACAGTCTGTAACTATTCAGACTATTCATGCACACTTTTTATTTAGGTTGCATACATTGCTGTGATGAGAAACAATGAGGGAGAGAGAGTGCAGTATAGGCCACTCCTTCTCGGGCAGATTGCATTTTCTTCCTCTTTGAGTTGAGTCACACAATCATATCATCCTCGCCCAAACTGGACCATATCAGGTTTCCTTGAACGTTGTCCAAACTATGTCTACAACAAATTCCCTGCTCCATGTAGGTACATCGTTGCTGCTTTTTCCTTAGCAGAAAATAGTCAATTTGACATGTGTTTATATGTCCCTGCATCATATAAAAATGTTTAAATGTTTATGCATTCAAAGCACCTGCGTTAAAATGAAGCAACCTTATTTTTTTAACAAATGCAGAAATTACTGCAACAACTCAGCAGATCTGTCAGCATCCAGATGCCTTTCAAATGCTGTAATTGGACCAGCTTCCACCACTCCCTCTGATAACTCATTCCTCTGCGTGAAATGGTGCCGCTTCGGCCTCTTCCAAATCCTTCCCCTCTCTCTCTTTCAACCAATGGCCTCTGCGTTTGGACCCCCTACCCTGGGAAGGAACCTTGACTATTCACCCTATCCATGGCTGTTATGATTTGATAAACCTCTATTGTTGCGAAATGTGATTTCAACCAGAACGAATGGCTGTGCTGTCATTCTTCCCTGGGCCTAAATTCAGAAATTCAATACTGACACCTCTTCCTTCGCCATCAAGACTCAATTCTAACACCATTTTCATCAATTTGTCTAGACGTATTATGAAGCATCTCTGTGGGATTTGTACCTGAAACTTTGTGTCCGGAGATAGGGACACTAGCACCACTCAGCAATACTCTGTAAAGCTGCAACATGATTCCTCTGTGTGTCTGTTCATCAGACTGTTCTGACATGCTGATCCATCTCCACACAGGCAGGACTTGAATTCAGACCGTTTGGTCCAGAGCTAGGGACACTACCACAGAAGTTTAGGATTTGGAATCAAATCCAGGGTTCTGGCTCAGCACCACGGGTACTGCCCATGCCACAAGATCTAACCTATTCCCAGACTTTGGGTCACACTTTATGTGCCAGCTTCCAGCTCGGTATGGGATTTCTTAAAATCTGGTTAACATTACTGAACTACACAAAATGTTTTTCATTGTTAAACGAATGCAAGGTATTTGTTTCAATTGTCAGATGTTGAGTTCACGTACTGGGCCATCGAGATAAACCATAAGCATCGTTAACTGGTAATGTCTGCAGTCTGCAATATTACGGAAATTAATCCTGCAGACACACTCTGCACAATGACGGGTCTTAAATAGATATTTATTACGAAACACCAAAGACAAAGAAAGACCATAATTTCTGCCCCCAAACACCAATAACATGTGCGACTGACCTCTTCCTAAAACCATAAAATGATACCAGGCTGCTGATTACTGTCCAGCCTCTCCTCCCCACTGACTGTGTCTGCAATCTGTCCCACCACCCCCTAACCACACAAGGCAAACCAAGCTCAGGGTCTTTGTGAAAATCAAGGCCAGAGTGTGCAGGCTTCGTGGAGAGGGTGAGGGTATTTGAAAATTGAAGAGAGTGAGTGAGGAGGCAATAATATCACTCACTACGCTGAGGGGTGGCAGATGGAGTTTAATTTGGATTAATGTGAGGTATTGGATTTGGTATATCAAACAACAGCAGGACCTATTCAATTAAAAGTAGGGCCATTGGCAGTGTTGTAGAAAGGAGACCTAGGCCGTTAGATATAATTAATTAAAATTTGCATCTCATATACATAGTGTGGTTAAGAAGATATTTAGCGCACTTGTCTTCATTGGTCAGATTTTTCAATATCGAAATTTGGATGTCATGTTGAGGGTATACAGGATATTGGTGAGGCCTCTTCTGGAATACTGGGTCCACTCTAATCATCCTTCCTGCTCATTCTGTATTCACACCAACCTTTATGTAAAAACGTTGCTCCTGAGGTCACATGTAATTTTTTCTCCACTCGCTTTAAAACTATGCCCTCTAGTTTTGGTCTTCCCTAACCTTAGAAAATACCGTCGCTATTCACTTTGATACTATTGACTTTGATATTATTAAGTTGGAGAGGGTTCAGAAGAGATTAACCTAGATTTTGCTGGGAATGGAGGGAGTGAGCTATAAGGGGAGGCTGGGTAGGCTGGGACTTTTTTTCACTGGGGAGTATGAGATTGAGGGTTTGACGTTACGGAGGTTTATAACATCATGAGGGGTCCAGAAAAGCTGAAGGGCCAATATCTTTTCCCTAGAGTCGAGGGTTCAAGACTGAGAGATATTTTAAGGTCAGAGGAGAAATGTTTACAAAAGTCATTAGAGGTAATTACTTTAGACAGACGCTGACTTGGGAGTAGAATGAACTTCCAGAGGAAGTGGTGAAAAAAGGGACAATTACAACATTTAAAGGGCATTTAGATCAGTACATGGATAAGACATCAGTTTGGATGGTGCTGTGAGCAGCTGCCCTCTCCCTCCCCCTCTCTGAATGAATCCCTGTTGGTTTTCACCCTCTGCCAATGCCTGCGCAGTGACGTGTGGTGGCCAGCAGAGCGTGGCATTGCATCACTTTAAACACCACAGAGACTGCTTATCTGCCCCACACAGATACACACACAGCAATTGTTCGGGCACTGCGTGAAGCTCACCTGGTAATTTAAACTAAACATAAAGAAATGCTCAATTCGCCTCGTAAAGTGTTAAAATATGAGTGACAGAGAACTTCCAAATTCCACTGTTTAAATAAAAAACATCAATTTATTTTTTAACTCTGAAAGTGAATATTTTACATGAATTTTTCACAACTCTGAGGCCCCCTTTCTCTTAACTGCTTATTACCTGACTCCAGCTCTATAGCAATATACTGTTTCTGGGTCTGCCAACCTCTCATATCACAGGTGCTTGTAAGCTCTCAGTTCAGAACAGCATTCACCCTCTCTTAAAGGTACAGTACTTGCTTTCAACTTCATCACATTATACCCTGATGAATATAGATAAGTGGAATCTATCCGGATTTCTCTTGCTTTGTGGTTTGTCAATATTTCATTCGCTCCGTCTGGTGTGTGTCAGGACTTTTGTTGCTCCATTGACAACACGTCATTATTCGACTCCGTCCGTGGGAATATATCAGTATTTCACTTTCTCACAGTCGTGAGTATGGCAGGATTTCAGTTGTTTCATGGCGACTGTGATGCTATGACAATTCTAGTGTTTGTAGATGGCACCAAACCCGGAAGAATTGTAGAGGACAGTGTGGAACTCTAACAGGACAATCACACGTTGGTGTAGTGTTCAGGTGTATGGCAGTTGTGGATCAATGCAGAGCTGTGTAAGGTGATGCACTTTGATCGGAAAAACAATGAACGACAATATAAAACAGGCTGTGCCATTATAATGGGGGTACAGGAGGAGAGGGTCCTGGGTGTATATGAGCACAGATTGTTGAAGATGTCAGGACAAGTGAGGAGAGCAGATTAGTTTCAGGAGCTGAGCTGTTTACAGCGGGAGGTATAGGAGGGCGTCACCGTGCTCCCTTCCTGGGAGGTGGTGGTGATGATGTGTTGTGAGCCCACCCTCCTGCCCACCGAGACCGGGGGGGATTCCATTTGTGCCAGCTCGACACAAAAGGGAGATGGCATCAGGGCCACGGCTTCTAAGTTGTGCCGAGGGGAAACGGAGCTGCCAGTGGGTTTAAAGTGAGAATTATCCTTCACTGAACATTGCTCCTGACTCGGTCGGTGGGACGTGGATGCTTCAGAATTTCTACACGAGGCATCCCGGTCCTCTCCGGCTCGTACCAGGGTCCTCCCCACATGGCGGGGGAAGGGGGTATAAGGGAATGAATATCGGGCACTCCACAACCTGGCTTGGCACTTCCTGTCCTATTCCAGGCTCTTTCTCCTGGAATGGGAAGAAGAGACGGAGGGACTGAGGGTGGGAGTGGGTGGCCCTGCTGTTAGTGCTGGTGTAGGTGGTGGACGGGGTCATGGTAAGGTGTCCGGAAGGAGTCAGTGCACAGTGTTGTATCCATGCAGTGTTATTAATGTGGGGGGGGGTAAAGTGGACGGGGTGACAGAGACAGAGAGAGAGAGGGAGGGAGAGAGGGGGAGAGAGAGAGAGAAGGAAGGTGGGGAGGGGGGGACATGGTGAGGTGTCCGGAGGGAGTCAGTCCACAGTGTTGTATCAATGTAGTGTTATTAGTGTGGGGGGTGTAGTGGAGGGAAGGAGAGGTAGAGGGGCAGAGAGAGAGGGTTAGAGAGGGGGAGAGAGAGAAAGTTCTGCATGCGGCAATGAGAGTGGTCGAGCATGAGCCTTGTTCGGGGATAGGTCTCATAACAGATATACAGTGAGTGTGAGGGAGCAGAGAGAATACAGTGACCCTTATCCTGACAGAGAGGGGAACGTAATTGATGCTTTTTCTGTATTACTGGACATTTCTTCAGACCGCAGATACTGCACTGAGCTGGGTGGGGAGGTCAGACCATGCTCGGTGGGTCTGGTGGTGCGGCCCTCACTGGGAAGAGAATGGTCCCCCTCTGTATTAGCCTATCCACCAGGACCTCCGTGCCCATGGTGTAATTGCCCCATATCTGCCATGCTCAGGATAAACTGCAGTGAAGCTCGTAAAAGAGAAAGCTCAACCATGTGCCCATTGGCTTGTTAAAGCTGGCGCCAGTGCCAAGGATCACGGAATATCCAGGGGTATCCGGGCGATGGTGAGTACCTCCAGCCATGATGGGTGGGAGAATCGGGCTGGCATTGAATGAGAGGGACACGATGGGGTGGGCTGAGTAGTTGATGAGGTGAGTTCGATAAATAGTACCAGGAAATTAGCTCAGCCTCTTGCAGACAATCCCTCTGTCACACTCAGTAAAAATGTCACTGAGACAAATTATTGTTAGATTCAGCCCAATGAGTCATAGATTCTGTTGAAACCACTTCCAGTTACAAAGATGCAAAACGAATGCATATCTGACCTCACACCAATATCCCTTTTACCCATCTTTCCTGGGAAGACTGGCTCATGTCACAGGATGCTATTAAAGTGTCCACATTTCAGCATTCTGAAATCTGCGAACACATCCTTCCATGACACTGTCTCTCAGTCTACCCTTCTCTGTCTATACATCAAACCCATCCCATGTGGTGATACTTAACCTGATTGCACCGCCATCTCTCTCTGGCAGTGATGTTCACACCCACAGCACCCCCTTGTCATGACACAGTGGAGATATAAAGCTGAAATGGGTGGGAGTTGCACAACCTGTCACTCCCAGCATGGGCTGCAGGTTTCCCCACGCTGGGCAGCGATCTATCACAGTGCTACAGATCAATGTATTGGGGTGGTGTACAAAGTCCTCCATGCTGGGAGGGTAACTGCTCCTGGTTTACAGATCAATGCACTGGGGTGGTGTACACAGTCCTACATGCTGGGAGGGTAACTGCTCCTGGTTTACAGATCAATGCATTGGGGTGGTGTACACAGTCTTCCATGCTGGGAGAATAACTGCTCCAGGGTTACAGATCAATGCACTGGGGTAGTGCACACAGTCCGACATGCTGGGAGGGTAACTGCTCCTGGTTTACAGATCAATGCACTGGGGGGATGTACACAGCCCTAAATGCTGAGAGGGTAACCGCTCCTGATTTACGGATCAATGCACTGGGGTGGCGTAGACAGTCCTACATGCTGGGTGGTAACTGCTCCTGGTTTACAGATCAATGCACTGGGGTGGAGTACACAGTTCTACATGCTGGGAGGGTAACTGTTCCTGGTTTACAGATTAATTCACCAGTGATCACTGCACAGTTCGCTATGCTGGTCAGACTCTCTGGTTGATGCAGTCTCTGCTGCTCCCATGCTGAATGGATATTTGTTTCATTTTCACACATTAATGCCCTGCGGTGGTCTGCATAGCCCCCAGTGCTGGACAGATATCTCGTCCGAGTTTATAGATCGATGCACTGCTGCGGTCTGCACAGCTCCCCGTGCTGGACAGATATCTAGCCCGGGTTTATAGATCAATGCAGGGTGTGGGTTGCACTGATTCCCCTGCTGAATACTTGCTGTTGGAACAACGCAACCCAGGCAGCATCAGCAGGTGCATAATTTGTTATTTTTTTTTTGTGTGCAGCCCTCCTTCAGGATTCTTGCAGCATTTCTGTCTCTATCCCAGTTACACCCGAAACGTCAACTTCTCCACCTCCTGATGCTGCCCTGGCTTGCTGTGTTCTCCCAGCTTCCTGCCTGTCTACTTTGGATTTCAGCATCTGCAGCATTTCTGTTTCTATCCCGGCTTCCCGTACTGGACAGATGTCTAGTCTGCGTTTGAAGATAAGTGCCCTGGTATGATCTGTGCTGTGTTTTAATCTGGACATATTCCTGGATTATATTGACCAGTGCAATGGATTAAACTGGACAGATTGGTGGGTTGTACTGAGCAGTACACTGGCCTGGTCTGCACAGTGAACCACGGCGAACAGATATCTCCTCTGGGTTGATGGTGTCTGGGCTGGTTCTGTGAGGTGGATTGAGAATGTGGTATATCGAGCCATTTCAGCTAATCTGGCAATGCCTTTAGTTCCCATTCCTGTGATTTGTCCCTCTGTCTCTCACTCCATTAATTTTACAGTGTGTCCAGGCACAGTTTATCATGTTGGTGGGGTGGGTTGGGGGGAGGGGTCAAGGAGTTCCCCGGATCGTTCTGTCCCCAACATTCTATAACTGACATTCCCCGGATCGTTCTGTCCCCAAGATTCTATAACTGAAATTCCCCGGAACGTTCTGTCCCTGACGTTGTTTGTGAACGGCCGGATGTCAGTGAATTGAACAAACGATAAGATCCCGAGGGAAGAGATGCTGTTCCAGGGAGAAGGAGACACTGTTTCGAAGGCCCCTCAGCTCGCAGAAGGGGTGAATACGTTTTCTCTGCGTTCACATTTCTTCACGACATAGGATCGACCATAATTTAGACCAAAATACAGAAAATCCAAACTCCGTTTGTCTTCAGGAAACTGAGAGAGAATCCTTCAGGACAGCAACGATTCCACCCTCCATATTAGGAACTGGGAAGGAGTGACCTGTGTCTGCTCTCGAGTGATCCAGTGTGTGGGAATGTTCCAGAAACCATCTGTCCTTACGGTTGCGTCTGTGTGTTTGGAGAGGGAGGGTTTCTTGTGGTTTATTTCACATTTTTGTCAGTAATTCAGACCTTCCCATTTGTTATTCCAGCTCCAATTATTTTAATAAATCCATGAATACAGGGACATATTTGAAAATCTCACTGGGTCCCCAATCAAACGGGTCCCTTTGCCTCCAGGCTAATGGTAATGGGTTTGTTTTCCTTCCTCACAGTTAACGTAGTGACCATCTACGTCCTGCTTTATAAAGATTGTGGATTGTCTCCATGTGTCAGACGTTACCTGGGGGCCATGGCAGCGGCGGATCTCCTGGTCATTATCCTCGACCTGATACTTAGACACATTCCCCTTGTTTATGAGGAACAGTTTTATTTCCTGAAGTACTACGTCCGTGTATGTAATATCCACGCCGTCCTGCTTTATGCAGCCACTGACTGCTCTGTCTGGTTCACCGTCACTTTCACCTTTGATCGGTTTGTGGCCATTTGTTGCCAGAAGCTGAAAAGTAAATATTGCAGTGAGAAAACGGCGGCTGTGGTTCTGGGAGCAGTGACTGTGCTGAGCTGTTTAAAGAACATTTTCTGGTATTTTATGCTCACGGCTCGGTATTGGCTGGTGAACGCCCCCTGGTTTTGTGAGGTAACAGAAGCTGTTCGATTGTCCAGTGTCTGGGGCACAATCGAGTTCCTCCATCACATTCTAACCCCGTGTGTCCCATTTCTCCTGATTCTGCTGCTCAATGTTTTCACCGTCAGACACATTTTAGTGACCAGCAGAGCCCGCAGGAGACTCTGCGCTCACACCAATGGGGACGCACAGTCTGACACAGAAATGAGAAACCGAAAAAAATCCATCATTTTACTGTTTGTAATCTCGTCCAATTTCATCCTGTTATGGTCAACGTTAATGATGTATACTATATGGTACCGGATGTATTGGATTGGGCATCAGTCTGTGTTTCTCCATTACTTTGTACGGGAATTGGGCTTCATGCTGCAGCTCCTCAGTTGCTGCACAAACACTGCAATTTATGTCGTGACCCAGACAAAGTTTAGGCAGCAGCTGAAGAATGTGCTTAAAGATCCCTTCACCCAAATCCATCCATCAATCAAATTCCCTCATTAATCAATCCATCCGGGATTTTCTCATTTCAGTTCAGCGTTTCAGCGATGGAGCAGCCTGTTGCTATGGTAACAGACTGAGGGTAACGCTGGTTTGTCCATCCATATCCCACAGGGAGGATGGAGGGAACCTTTCACAACTCAATGAGAAAAGGCACCATCCAACTGACTGTATCCATCACTTCCATTTGTAAACAATAAAAATGTTCATTAAAGTGTGCCGATCAGCAGAGTGACCGATGTTTTTGTGTATCTTTGTGTTGGAGAAGCTGAGCAGGAGAGAGACAGACTCAGCCTCAAGGCCTGGTCCTCAGACAAGGGGAGGGGACCACGCCCTGACCTCAGGAGGTGGGTGTAACTCCCTCTGTCCCCCCAGTGCAGCCTGGCCTCCTGATTTCCACTCCCCTACTCTTTCTCATCACTTCTCTCCCTCTCTCTCTCTTTCTGCACACTCACTCTTTCTCGCCACCTCTCCCTTTCACTCCCCCTCTCTCTCTCACACACACACCCCAACCCCTGTTTCTTCATCTGCCTCCATCCTTTCCTCGCTCCTTCCCCCTCAATCTGCCGTCTCTGCCTCCCTCCCGCAATTCCGTCTCTACCCCATTTTCCCCTCCTCTTACCTCCGACATATCTCTATCCTCTCACCCCCACCCTCACCCCCCACACGCAGCCTCACCACCAACCGTCCCCCACCCAGTCTCTGGGTCAGAGGGAGAAGGAAGGATCAGGGAGACAGTGTGTGTCGGAGAGGGAGGGAGGAACAGGAGGGAGAGAGATTCAGGCAGAGAGAAACGCAGCGAGGTGGGGAGAGAGAGAGACACCGATGGAGAGGGTAGGAGAGTTAGAGAATGTGGAGAGGGAGAAGGAGCGGGGAGAGAGAGAGGCAACAAGGGAGAGATATAGAGTGAGGGTGGGAGAGAGAGAGACAGACAGGGGAGGAGATAAAGAGAGACAGAGACGAGAGAGAGTGAGACAGAGAGGAGAGAGAGGGACAAGGAGAGAGAAAGGGAACGAGAGAGATAGGGAGGCGAGAAAAAGAGAGTAGAGGAGAGAAGGAAGAGATAAAGAGAATGAGGGGTCAAGAGAGAGATAGAGGAGGCCCGAGAGATAGGGTCGAGGGAGAGAGAGGGTCGAGAAAGAGAGAGAGAGTCGAGAGAGAGAGAGAGGGGGGCGAAGAGCGAGAGAGCGTAAAGAAAAGAAAAGAGAAGAAAAGAAAAAGAAAAGAGAACACAAAAAAGAAAAGAGAATAAAAAAGGGAAGGAAGGAAGGAAGAACGAAAGGAAGAATAAATGAAAGAACGAAAGAAAAAAGAACCAAATAAAGAAACAACGAAAGAAAGAAAGAGGCAAGGGAAAGAGTGAGAGAGTGAGTGAAAAGGCGAGTGAGAGAGAGAGGGCGAGTGAGAGAGAGAGGGCGACAGCGAGTTGGCAAGAGAGAGTTAGAGTGTGTGAGAGAGTGATAAGGTAATAGAGAGAGAGAAAGACGGGACGAGAGAGACATAGAGGTGAGAGAGAGGGTGTGAGCGAGAGGAGGGCAAGAGAGAGAGAAGGAGGGGCAAGGAGAGAGGCGTGAGAGAAAGAAGGAGTGGGAGAGTGAGGTGGTAAGAGAACAAGAAAGAGGGATGGGCAAGAGAGATTGAGGGGGACGCGAGGGTGAGGGAGCAAAAGAGAGCGAAAGAGGGTTCCAGAGAGAGAGGGAAGCAAAAGACAGATAGAGGGGGTGAGAGAGTGAGGGCGAGGGAGAGGGAAAGGGGATGAGAGAGAGAGAGAGAGAGGTAGGAAGATGGAAGAGAGAGAGAGAGAGAAGGCAAGAAAGAGAGTGAGGGCAAGAAAGAGAAGGAGCTCGATAGAGTGTGTGTGATGGGCGGAGAGAGAGCGCGAGGGCGAGAGAGAGAGAGACGCATGGTGAGAAGACGAGAGAGAGATGAAGGCTTTGACAGAGAGGGGGCGGGAGAGTGAGGTGCGTGAGAGAGGGGTCGGGAGAGAGGGGGTTGACAGCGAGAGTGCAGTGGCAAGAGAAAGCGAGACAGAAAGAGAGAGAGAGACAGACAGTGAATGAGAGGGAGGGAGGGAGAAAAGAAATGGGAGACAGAGAAAAAGGGGAGAGGAGAGAGTCGGCGAGAGCAATATATATATATAGAGAGAGAGATAGATGGAGGGCGCGCGTGAGTGAGCGAAACAGTGAGAGAGAGAGAGAGAGCGCGAGTGGGAGAGAGATGGAGAGATGGAAAGAGAAAGGAGGGGTGAGAAGTAGAGAAGGCTGAGTGAGAGGGTTGTCGAAAGAGAGAGAGGGGGAACGAAGAGGGTGGCTGGAGCGACAGAGGATGAGAGCGAGGGAGCGAGAGAGAGAAGGTGAGAGTGGGAGATAGAGAGAGAGAGAGACGAGGAGAGAGAGAGAGTGACAGAGGGCAGAGCAGCAGAGAGAGAGAGAGATGCTGAGCGAGAGAAAGAGTGGAGCTGAGTAAAAGAGAGAGAGAGAGGAGAGAGGGATGAGGTTGAGAGACAAAACGATAGAGGGGGCAAGAGAGGGAGGTAGATGGCTGCAAGAGAGAGAGAGAGAGAGATAGGGGACAAGAACAAGAGAGAGAGGGAGGAGAGAGAGGGAGATGAGGCGACAGTGACTCGAGAGAGAGTGAGTGAGCTAGAGGGTTGGGTCCAGAGCGAGAGACAGAGAGATAGAGAGAGATACAGAGGGGCGAAATGGTGGGGTGGTAGCGACAGAGCGAGAGTGGGTGTAGGAGGGTGAGGGGTCAAGAGAGAGGGAGAGGGGGGCCGGTGAGGGTCAGGCTGGGGGAGGTGCGCGGGGAGAGTGAGGATCAGGCCGGGGGCGGTGTGTGGGCAGAGGTGAAGGTCAGGAGGGGACTGTATGGGGATAGCAGTAAGGATCATGCTGGGATGGTATTGGACGGCGGTGAGGGTCAGGCTGGGGCCAGTTTGTGGACGGTAGTGAAGGTGAGGCTAGGGGCAGTTCTGGACAGCAGTGAGGGTCAGGTTGAGGGCAGTGCGTGGACAGCAGTGAGGGTCAGGCTCGGGGCAGTGTGTGGGATGCGGTGAGAGTCAGGTTATGGGCAGTGTGTGGATGTCGGTGAATGTCAGGCTGGGGCCGATGTGTGGATGGTGGTGAGGGTCAGGCTGGGGGCGGTGTGTGGACGTTATTGAGGTTCAGGCTGGGGCGGTCTGTGGACGGCGGTATGGGGTGCAGGGAGGGTCAGGCTGTGCGCAGTGTATGGACGTCGGTGAGGGTCAGGCTGTGGGTGGTGTGTGGATGTTAGTGAGGTTCAGGCTGGAGACGGTGTATGGACGGTGGTATGGGGTGTGGTGAGGGTCAGGCTGTGGGTAGTGTGTGGACGTCGGTGAGGGTCAGGCTGTGGGCGGTGTGTGGTTGGCTGTGAGGGTCAGGTTGTGGGCAGTGTGTGGATGGCGGTGACGGTCAGGCTGTGGGCAGTGTGTGGATGGCCGTGAGGGTCAGGCTGGGGGTGGTGTGCGGACAGCAATAAGGGTCAGGTTTGGGCCAACGTTGAACAGCAGTAAAGGTAAGGCTGTGGCGGTGTCAGGTTGGGGATGGTGTGTGGGAGGCGGTAGTGGTCACGCTGGGGACGGTGTGCGGATGGTAATGAAGGTCGGGCTGGGAGCAGTGAGTGGACGGCAGTGAGGGTCATGCTGGAGGTGGTGTTGAACGGCAGGGAGGGTCAGGCTGGCGGCGGTTTTTTCGCAGCGGTGAGGGTCAGGTAGGGGTCGGTGTTGTATGGCGGCGGGGGTCAGGCTTGGTGCAGTGTGTGAGCGGCAGTGAGGGTCTGACTGGGGGCAGTGTGTGGACGGCAGTGAGGGTCAAGCTGGGGTGGTATTGGACAGCGTTGAGGGTCATGCTGGGGCGGTGTTGAACGGCGGAGAGGGTCAGGCTGGGGACGTGTGTGGACGACAGTGAGGGTCAAGCTGGGGTGGTATTAGACGGCGTTGAGGGTCATGCTGGGGCGGTGTTGAATGGCGGTGAGGGTCAGGCGGGGGGTGGTGGGTGAACGGCGGAGAGGGTCAGGCTGGGGACGTGTGTGGACGACAGTGAGGGTCAAGCTGGGGTGGTATTGGACGGCGTTTAGGGTCATGCTGGGGCGATGTTGAATGGCGGTGAGGGTCAAGCTGGGGGTGGTGGGTGAATGGCAGCGAGGGTCAGACTGGGGGCAGTGTGTGGACGGCAGTGAGGTTCAAGCTAGGCTTGTATTGGACGGCGTTGTGGGTCATGCTGGGGGAAGTGTTGAATGGCAGTGAGGGTCAGGGGATGGTGGGTGAACGGCGGAATGTGTCAGGCTGGGGGCGGTTGTGGACGGCCGTGAATGTCAGGCTGTGGGCGGTGTGTGTACAGCGTTGAGTGTCAGGCTGGGGGCGGTATTGAACAGCTTTACGAGTCAGGCTGGGGGCGGAGTGTGGATGCTGGTGTAGGTGAGGCTGGGGACGATGTTGAATGGCACTGGGTGTCAGGCTGGAGGCTGCGTGTGAACAGTGGCATGGGTCAGGTTGGGGGTGGTGTGTGGACGGCAGTGAGTGTCTGGTTGGTATGATAGTGGACGGCGTTGAGGGTCAAGCTGGGGGCGGTGTGGGGAAGGTGGTGAGGGTCAGGTTGGGACAGTATTGGACGGTGGTGAGAGTCAGGCTGGGGGCGGTGTATGGGCAGCATTAAGTTTCAGGCTGGGGATAGGATGTGTGGTGCGGTGAGATTCAGGCTGAGGGCGATGTGAGGACGGCAGTGAAGGTCAAGCTGGGGCCGATGCTGGACAGCGGTGACGATCAGGTTGTGGGCGGCAGTGAGGGTCAGGTTTGGGGCAGTGCTGGACGGCGGTGAGGATCAGATTAGGGGCGGTGTGTGGATGGCGTGAGGGCCAGGCTGGGGACAGTATGCGGACAGTATGCAGTCAGGTTGGTATGATAGTGTACACCATTGAGGATCAGTCTGGGGGTGGTGCGTGGGCGGCGGTAAGGGTAGGGCGGGCGGCGGTGTTGGATAGCTGTGAGTGTCAGTCTGGTGGAGGTGTGCGGCTGGCGGTGTGGGTCAGGTTTGGGGCAGAAGTGAGGGTCTGGCTGGGGGCGATGTGTGGACGATGGTGTGGGTCAAGCTGGGGGTGGTGTGTAGACGTAATTGACGATCAGGATGGGGGCCATGTTGGATGGCGGTGAGGGTCAGGCTAGGGGCAGTGCATGGACGGTGGTGAGTGTTAGGCTTGGGCCGGTGTGTGGACGGCGTTGACCGTCAGGTTGGAACGGTATTGGGTGGCGGTGCGGGTCAGGCTGGGGTTGGTGTGTGGATGGCGGTAAGGGTCAGGCTGGGGGTGGTCCATGGACGGCGGGGAGGGTCAGGCTTGGGGCGGTGTATGGATGGCAGAGGTTCAGGCTGGGTTGGCGTGTGGACGGCGGTGGCGGTCAGGCTGGGGGTGGTGTGGGGACGGCAATGAGGGTCAGACTGGGGGCGGTATTGTACAGCGGTGAGGGTCAGCTGGGATCGGTGTATGGACGGCGTTATGTTTCAGGCTGGGGACAGTATATGTCCAGCAGTGATGTTCAGGCTGGGCTTAGCGCTGGAAGGTGGTGAGGGTCAGATTGGGGGCAGTGTGTGGACAGTGGTGAGGTTCAGGCTTGGGGTGGTATGTGCGGTGCACTGAGGGTCAGGTTGGGTGCGGTGTGTGGACGGCAGTGAGCCTCGGGCTTGGGACGGTGCGTGAATAGCGGTGAGGGTCAGACTTGGGGTGGTGTGTGGACGGCGGTGAGGGACAGGCTGGGGGCGGTCTTTGAAAGCTGATGAGGGTCAGCCTGAGGGTGATGTGTGGACGGCGGTGAGGGTCAGGCTGGGGTTGTTGTGTGGACTTAGTTCGGCTCAGGCTGGGAGCAGTGCTGAACACCAGTGAGGGTCAGGCTGGGGGCGGTGTGTAAACGGCGGTGAGGGTCAGGCAGGGGGTGGTGTCTCAACAGCAGTGAATATCAGGCTGGGGATTGTGTGTAGACGGCAGTGAGGGTCAGGCTGGGGGCAGTATTTGGGGTACAGTGAGGTACAGGCTATGGGTGGCGAGCGGACGGCGGTGAGGGTCAGGCTGGGAGCAGTGTTGAACAGAAGTGAGTGTCAGGCTGCGGGCGGTTTGTGGACGGTGGTGAGGGGCGGGCTGGGGGCGGTATGTGGGGTTTGGTGAGGTTCAGGTTGGGGGTGGTGTGTGAACGACGGTGAGGGACAGACTGGGGCGGTGTGTGGATGGCGTTGAGGGTCAGGCTGGGAGGGATGTTTTGGACTTTGGTTAGGGTCAGGCTGAGGGCGGTGTGTGCACGGTGCTGAGGGACAGGCTCGGGAGAGTGTTGGATACTGGTGAGGCCCAGTCTGAATGCGATGTGTGGACGGCAGTGAGGCCCAGTCTGGGTGCGGTGTGTGGACAGCCGTAAGGGACAGGCTGGGGCGGTGTTGAATGGAGTTGGGAGTCAGGATGGTGGCAGTGTGTGCATGGTGATATGGGACAGGCTGGGGATGGTGTGCGGAAGGGGGTGAGGGTCATGTTGGGACAGTATTGGACGGTGGTGAGGGTCAGGCTGGGGGCGGTATGTGGGGTGCGCTGAGGGTCAGGCTGGGTGCGGTGTGTGGTTGACAGTGAGGGTCAGGTTGGGTCAGTGCATGAATAGCGGTGAGGGTCTGTCTGGGGATGGTGTGTGGACGGCGGTGAGGGACAAGCTGGGGGTGGTATTTGAAAGGTGGTGATTGTCAGCCTGGGGATGATGTGTGGACAGCAGTGAGAGTCAGTTTGTGGGCGGTGTGTGGACAGCAGTGAGTGTCAGGCTGGGGACGGTGTATGGCCAGCGTTAGGTTTCAGGCTGGGGACGGTATGTGTGGTGCGGTGAGGGTCAGGCTGGGGGCTGTGTGTGGATGGCATCGAGCGTCAGGCTGGGGGTGGTGTTGAACAGCTTTTCGAGTCAGGCTGGGGGGCGGTGTGTGGACGGCCGTAAGGGACAGGCTGGGTGCGGTGTTGAATGGTGTTAGGAGTGAGGCTTGGGGCGGTGTGTGCATGGTGGTATTGGACAGGCTGGAGGTGGTGTGGGGACGTTGATATGGGTCAGGATCAGGGTGGTGTCTGGATGGAGGTGAGAGTCAAGCTTGGGTGGGTGGGTGGATGGCAGTGAGAATCAGGTTTGGGACAGTGTGTGGACGGTGGTGAGGGTCAGGCTGGGGGTGGAGTGTGGGCAGTGGTGAGGGTCAGGCTGGGGCGGTATTGAACGTCGTTGCGAGTCAGCCTGAGAGCAGTGTGTGGACAGTGGTATGGGTCACGATGGGGTTGGTGAGTGGATGGCGGTGAGGGTCAGGCTGGGGTCGGTGTGTCAACATTGGTGAGTGTCAGGCTGGGGGCAGTGTGCGGACGTCGGCGAAAGTCAGACTGAGGCGGTGCGTGGACATTGGTGAGGGTCAGGCTCGATCCGTTGTTGGAGCAACGGTGATGGTAATCTGGGGGCGTTTTGTGGATAGCTGTGAGGCTCAGATGTGGCGCAGTGTGTGGCCGCTGGTGAGGGTCAGGCTGGGGGCAGTGTTGAAAGGCTTTGTGAGTAAGGCTGGGGGCGGTGTGTGGACAGTGGTGAGGGTCAGGCTGGGGGCAGTGTTGAAAGGTTTTGTGAGTCAGGGTGGGGGCAGTGTGTGTGGACGGTGGTGAGGTTCTGGCTGGGAGCGGTGCGTGGACGCCTGTGGGAGTCAGATTGGGGACGGTGTGTGGACGTCAGTGAGGGTCAGATTGGGGACAGTGCGTGGACGTCAGTGAGGGTCAGATTGGGGACAGTGCGTGGACATCGGTGAGGGCCAGGCTGTGGACGTTGCGTGGACGGCAGAAAGGGTCAGGCTTGGGACGGTGAGTGGGTGGCAGTGATGGTCAGGCTGGGGGCGGTGAATGTATGCCGGTCAGGGTCAGGCTGGGGGCGGTGCGTGGAAGTCGTTGTTGGTCAGGCTGGGGGTGGTGCATGGACATTGGTGAGAGTCAGACTGGGGCAGTGTGTGGATGGTGGTGTGGGTCAGGCTAGGAGTCGTTTGTGGACCGCGGTGAACATCAGACTCGGAGCGGTGTGTGGACGTCTGTGAGGGTCATGCAGTGGGCGGTGTGTGGACATCGGTGAGCGTCAGGCTGGGGATGGTGTGTGGGCGTCGGTGAGACTCAGGCTGGGGATGTTGTGCAGACGTCACTGAAGATTAGACTGGGGCGGTTTGTGGACGTCGGTGAGGGTCAGGCTTGGGGTAGTGTGCAGACGTCGGTGAGGGTCAGGCTGGGGGCCGTGTGCAGACGTCGGTGAGGGTCAGGCTGGGGGCGGTATGTGGACGTTGGTGAGGGTCAGGCTTGGGTTAGTGTGTAGACGTCGGTGAGGGTCAGGCTGGGGGCGGTGTGTGGACGTCAGTGAGGGTCAGGCTGGGGTTGGTGTGTGGACGGCAGTGAAGGGCAGTCTTGGGGGCGGTTAGTGGACAGCGGTGAGGGTCACTGTGGGGAATGTGTGTGGATGGCGGTGAGTGTCAGGCTGGGTGCAGTGTGTGTACGGCAGTGAAGATCAGGCAGGGGCCGGTCTGTGGATGGCGGTGAGGATCAGGCTGGAGACGGAATGTAGACGTTGGTGAAGGTCAAAATGGGGGCAGTGCGTGCACGTCGGTGAGGGTCAGGCTGGGGGCGGTGTGTTGACGGCAATGACGGTCAGGCTGGGGGCGGTGTGTGGACGGTGGTGAGGGTCAGTTTGGTGGCAGTGGGTGCACATCAGTTAGGGTCAGTCTGTGGTCGTTGTGTGGACGGCGGTGAGGGTCAGTCTGTGGGCAGTGAGGGTCAGTCTGTGGGTGGTCCGTGGACGTCGGTGAGAGTTTGTCTGGGGGCGGTGTTGGGGCAACGGTGATGGTCAGACTGTGTGCGATGTATGGATGTCGGTGAGGGTCAGGCTGGGGACGGTGTTGAACGGCGTTGTTAGTCAGCCTGGGAGCGGTGTGTGTATAGTTGTTTGGATCGGGATGGGGATGATGTGTGGACGGAGGTGAGAGTCCGGCTTGTGTCGGTGTGTGAATGGCGGTGAGGATCAGTCTTGGGGCATTGTGTTGACAGCGGTGAAGGTCAGGCTGTGGATGGAGTGTGGGCAGCGATGAGGCTGGGGCAAAGTTGAATGTCGTTGCGAGTCAGCCTGGGAGCGGTATGTGGACGGTGGTATGGGTCAGAATAGGGGTGGTGAGTGGATGATTGTGAGGGTCAGGCTTTGAACGGTGTGTAGATGGCTGAGAGAATCAGACTGGTGAAGATGTGTGGATGACGGTGAGGGTCAGGTTTCGAGCATTGTGTGGATGACTGAGAGAATCAGGCTGGGGGGGGTGTGGACGGTGGTGAGGGTCAGGCTGGGGGTGGTGTGTGGATGGCGGTGAACATCAGACTGGGGCGGTGTGGATGGTGGTGAAGGTCAGGCTGGGGGTGGTGTGTGGACGGCGGTGAGGGTCAGGCTGGGCTCGGTTTGCGGTCGGCGGTGAGAGACAGTATGGGGCGTTTTTGGATGGCGGTGATGGTCAGAGTGGGGGCAGTGTGTGGAAGGGAGTGAGGGCAAGGCTGGGGGCGAAGCGTGGACAGCAGTGAGGGTCAGGCTGGCGGGTGTGTGGATGGCAGTGAGGGGCAGGCAGGGGACAGTAAGTGGACATCAGTGAGGGTCACACTAGGGACAGTACGTGGACATCGGTGAGGGTCAGGTTGGGGGCGGTGTATGGCCTGCAGTGAGGGTCAGACTGGGGGTGCTGCGTGGAAGTCGGTGATGGTCAGGCAGGGGACCGTGCTTGGACGTCAGTGAGAGTCAGACTGGTGGCAGTGTGTCTACGGTAGTGTGGGTTAGGCTGGGGGTAGTGTGGGGGCAACAGTGACGTTCCGGCTGGGGGCGGTGTGTGGGGCAGCAGTATAGGTCAGGTTGCAGGCGGTGGGGGCGAAAGGTGAGGATCCGTCTGCGGGCAGTGTGTGGACAGCGGTGAGGGTCAGGCTGGGGGCAGTGGGCAGTGTGTGGATGGTGGTGTGGGTCAGGTTGGGGGCGGTGTGTGGACGTCAGTGAAAATCAGGCTGGGGCGTAGTGTGGATGGCTGAGAGCATCAGGCTGGGGGCAGTGTGTGGATGGTGGTGAGGGTCAGGCTGTGGGCGATGCATGGACGGCGACGAGGGCCAGGCTGGGGTCGTGTGTGGACGGCAGTGAGGGTCAGGCTGGGGGCAGTGTGAGGACGGCAGTGATGTTCAGGCTGGGGGTGGTGTGTGGATGGCAGTTATGGTCTGGCTGAGGGCGTTGTGTTGATGGCAATGAGGGTCAGGCTGGGGGCGGTGTGTGGCCGGCAGTGAGGTTCAGACTGGGGGTGCTGCGTGGAAGTCGGTGATGGTCAGGCTGGGGACCGTGCGTGGACGTCAGTCAGAATCAGACTGGTGGCGGTGTGTCAACGGCGGTGTGGGTTAGGCTGGGGTAGTGTGGCGGCAACAGTGACGTTCAGGCTGGGGGCGGTGTGTGGGCAGCAGTGTGGGTCAGGTTGCAGTCGGTCGGGGGGAAAGGTTGAGGGCCCGCCTGCGGGCAGTGTGTGGACAGCGGTGAGGGTCAGGCTGGCGGTGGTGTGTAGACGGCAGTGAGGGGCAGGCAGGGGATGTTGTGTTTGGATATCAGTGAGAGTCACTCTGGGGACAATGCGTGGACATTGGTGAGGGTCAGGCTGGGGGTGGTGTATGGCCGGCAGTGAGGGTGAGACTGGGGGTGCAGCGTGGAAGTCGGTGATGGTCACGCTGGGGACGATGCGTGTGGTCAGTGAGGGTCAGGCTGGGGCGTTGTGTGGATGGCTGAGAGCATCAGGCTGGGGGCAGTGTGTGGATGTTGGTGAGGGTCAGGCTGTGGGCGGTGCATGGACGGCGATGAGGGTCAGGTTGGGGTCGTGTGTGGACAGTAGTGAGGGTCAGACTGGGGACAGTGTGTGGACGGCGGTGACCATCAGACTGGGGACGGAGTGTTAATGTCAGTGAGGGTAAGGATGGGGCAGGTGTGTGGACATCTCTGAGTGTCAGGCTGGGAATGGTGAGTGGACGTCGGTGAGAGTCAGACTGGGGTGGTGTGCGGATGTCGTTGAAGATTTGACTGGGGCGGTGTGTGGACGGCGGTGTGGGACAGGGTAGGGGCGGTGTGTGAACGTTTATGAGGGTCAGGCTGGGGTGGTGTGTGAATGGCAAAGAGCATCAGGCTGGGGGCGGTGTGTGGACGGTGGTGAGGGTCAGGCTGGGGATGGTGTGTTGATGGCAGTGAGGGTCAGTCTAGGGGCGGTGTGTGGACTGGAGTGAAGGTCAGGCTGGGGGCCGTGTGTGGACTTCTGTGAGGTTCAGACTGGGGCTGGTGCATGGGTGGTGATGAGAGTCAGGCTGGGGTCGGTGTGTGCACGGTGGCATGGGTTAGGCAGAGGGGTGTGGGGGCAACGTTGACGGTCAGACTGGGGGCAGTGTGTGGACGACAGTGAGGGTCAGGCTGGGGGAGGAGTGTGAACAGCAGTGAGGGTCGGGCTGGGGCGGTATTGAACGTCATTGCGAGTCAGCCTGGGAGCAGTGTGTTGACGGTCAGGCTGGGGGCGGTGCATGCATGTCATTGAGGGTCAGGCTGTGGGCGATGCGTGGACGTCGGTGATGTTCTGGCTGGGGGCGGTGCGTGGACCTTGGTGACTGTCAGACTGGGGACGGTGCGTAGACGTCGTGGAGGGCCAGGCTGGGGCGGTGCGTGCACATTGGTGAGGGTCAGGCTGGGGACTGTGCGTGGGCGGCAGAGAGGATCAGGCTGGGGGCGGTGCATTCAAGTCATTGAGGGTCAGGCTGGGGGCAGTGCGTGGACATTGTGATGATCATGCTGGGGGTGGTGCGTGGACGTAGGTGAGCGCCAGGCTGGGTGCGGTGTGTGGACATCGATGATGGTCAGGGTAGGGTGGTGTATGGACAGTGGTGAGGGTCAGGCTGGGGGCGGTGCATGCATGTCATTGAGGGTCAGTCTGTCGGCGATGCGTGGATGTCGGTGATGGTCCGGCTGGGTCGGTGCGTGGACGTCGGTGATGTTCTGGCTGGGGGCGGTGCATGGACGTCGGTGAGAGTCAGAATGGGGGGGTGGTGTGTGGACAGCGGTGTGGGTCAGGCGGCAGGCGGTGTGGGGGCAACGGTGAATGTCAGGCTGTGCCCAGTGTGTGGATGGCAGTGAGGGTCAGGCTGGGCGCGGTGTGTGGACGGCATTGAGGGTCAGGCAGGGGGTGGTGTGAGGACATCGGTGAGGGTCAGGCTCAGGGCGGTGTGTGGACATCGCTGAGGGTCAGACTGGGGCTGGTGTGTGGACGGCAGGGAAAAATAGACTGGGGCGGTCTGTGGACGGCGGTGAGGATCTGGTTGGGCGCAGTGTGTGGAGGATGGTGAGGGTAGGGCTGGAGAAGGTGTGTGGACAGCAGTTCGGGTCAAAATCCAGGCAGTATGTGGACGGCAGTGAGGGTCAGGCTGGGGGTGGTGTATGGACGGATTTGAAGGACAGGCTCCGGGCATTGTGTGGATGGCAGTGAGGGTCAGGCTGGAGGAGGTGTGTGGACTGGAGTGAGGTTTAGGTTGGGGGCGGTGTGTGGACCGTAGTGAGGGTCAGGCGGGGTGTGGTGTGTAGACGGTGGTGACCATCAGACTGGTGGCGCTGCTTGGACGGTGGTGAGGGTCAGGCTGGGGCGGTGCATGCATGTCATTGAGGGTCAGTCTGTAGGCGATGCGTGGATGTCGGTGATGGTCCGGCTGGGTCGGTGCGTGGACGTCGGTGATGTTCTGGCTGGGGGCGGTGCATGGACATCAGTGAGAGTCAGAATGGGGTGGTGGTGTGTGGACAGCGGTGTGGGTCAGGCGGCAGGCGGTGTGGGGGCAACGGTGAATGTCAGGCTGTGCCCAGTGTGTGGATGGCAGTGAGGGTCAGGCTGGGGGCGGTGTGTGGACGGCATTGAGGGTCAGGCAGGGGGTGGTGTGAGGACATCGGTGAGGGTCAGGCTCAGGGCGGTGTGTGGACATCGCTGAGGGTCAGACTGGGGCTGGTGTGTGGACGGCAGGGAAAAATAGACTGGGGCGGTCTGTGGACGGCGGTGAGGATCTGGTTGGGGGCAGTGTGTGGAGGATGGTGAGGGTGAGGCTGGGGAAGGTGTGTGGACAGCAGTTCGGGTCAAACGCCGGGCAGTATGTGGACGGCAGTGAGGGTCAGGCTGGGGGTGGTGTATGGACGGGAGTGAGGTTTAAGTTGGGGGCGGTGGTGAACATCAGACTGGTGGCGCTGCTTGGACGGTGGTGAGGGTCAGGCTGGGGGCGGTGTGTGGACAGCAATGATGGTCAGGCTGGGGGCGGTATGCGGATTGCCGTGTGGGTTAGCGTGGGGGCGGTGTGGGTGCAACGGTGACGGTCAGACTGTGGGAGGTGTGTGGATGCATGTGAGGGTCAGGCTGGGAGTTGTGAGAGGAAGGCAGTGAGGGTCTGGCTGGGCGCGGTGTGTGGACGGAGTTCAGGGACAGGCTCGGGGCGTTTCGTGGATCACGGTGAGCGACAGGCTGGGGGTGGAGTTCAACGGTGGTGTGGGTCAGGCTCGGGGCAGTGTGTAACGTTGGTCAGGGTCAAGCTGAGGGTGGTGTGTGGACTGCGTTGAGGATCAGGCAGAGGGTGGTGTGAGGACGGCGGTGTGGGTCAGGCTGCAGGCGGTGTGGGGCAATGGTGATGGTTAGGCTGTGCGCAGTGTGTGGATGGCAGTGAGGGTCACGCTTGGGGCGGTGTGTGGACGGCGTTGAGGGTTAGGCAAGGGGTGGTGTGAGGTCGTCGGTGAGAGTCAGGCTCGGGGTTGTGTGTGGACGTCGCAGAGGGTCAGGCTGGGGGCAGTGTGTGGACGTCAGAGAGACAGGCTGGGGGTAGTGTGTGGACGGCGGGGAGAAACAGACTGGGGCAGAGTATGGACGGCGGTGAGGGTCCAGCTGGGGACAGTGTGTGGAGGGTGGCGAGTGTCAGGCTGTGGGCGGTGTGGATAGCAGTTAGGGTCAAACTGCCGACAGTAAGTGGACGGCGGTGATGGTCATTCTAGGGTTGGTGTGTGGTTGGCGGTGAGGGTCAGGCTGGGGGCAGTGTGTGGATAGCAGTGAGGGTTAGGCTTCAGGCGGTTCGTGGAGGGAGTTGAGGGTCAGGCTGGGCGTGGTGCATGGATGGATGTGAGGGTCAGAGTGGGGTGTTCTTGGACGGCGATGGGAGTCAGACTGGGGACGGAGTGTGGACGTCAGTGAGAGTCAGACTGGGGACGGTGGCTTGGACGTCGGTGAGTGTCAGATTGGGGATGGTGCATGGACGTTGGTGAGGGCCAGGCTGGGGGCGGTGCATGGACAGAGGGGAGGGTCAGGCTCTGGGCGGTGCATGCACATTGGTGAGGGTCAGGCTGGGACGGTGCATGGACGTCGATGATGGTCAGGCGGGGGAACAGGTACGTCAGTGAGAGCGGTCTGGGGGCGGTTTTTGGACAGCGGTGTGGGGCAATGGTGACGGTCAGGCTGGGGGCGGTGTGTTGACGGCAGTATGGGTCAGGCTGGGAGTGGTGTGTGGATGTCACTGAGGGTCAGGCTGGGGGCAGTGTGCGTACGGCGTTGATGATCAGGCTGGCGACATTGGTGGACGTCACTGCGGGTCAGGCTGGGAGCGGTGTGTGGACGTCAGTGAGAGTCAGGCTGTGGGTGGTGCGTGGACGGCAGTGAAGATTAGACCGGGGCATTGTGCGGATGGCAGTGTGGGTCAGGCTGGGGGTAGTGTGTGGACGTCGGTGAGGGTCAGGCTGGGGGCGGTGTGTGGACGTCGGTGAGGGTCAGGCTGGGGGTGGTGTGTGGACGTCGGTGAGGGTCAGGCTGGGGGCGGTTTGTGGACGTCGGTGAGGGTCAGAATGGGAGCGGTGTGTGTATGGCGGTTAGGGTCAATCAGACGATGGTGTGTGGACGGCAGTGAGGGTCAGGCGAAGAGTGTACGGCGAAGAGTGCCAGGCTGGGGATGTTGTGTGTACGGTGTTGAGGGTCAGGTTGGTGGCGTTTTGTGAACGGCGGTGAGGGACAGGCTGGGTACGCTGTGTAAACGGTGGTGAGGTTCAGGTTGGGGACAGTGCATGCACGTCAGTGAAGGTCAGGCCTGGGACGGTGTGTTGACGCCAATGAGGGTGAAGCTGGGGGCGGTGTGCGGATTGCAGTGAGGGTCAGATTGGGGTCGGAGTTTGGTCGGCGTTGATGGTCAGGCAGGGGGTGGTGTGAGGACGTCGGTGTGGGTCAGGCTCTGGGCAGTATGTGGACATTGCTGAGGGTCAGGCTGAGGGCGGTATGTGGACGTTGGAGAGAGTCAGGCTGGGGGAGTTGTGTGGACGGTAGTGAGGGTCAGGCGGGGTGTGGTGTGTGGACGATGTTGAACATCAGACTGGGGGCACTGCGTGGACGGTGGTGAGGGTCAGGCTGGGGCGCTGTGCAGATGTCAGTGAAAGTCAGGCTTTGGGCGGTGTGTGGACGTCGGTGAGGTCAGGCTGGGGGCGGTGTGTGGACGTCAGAGAGAGTCAGGCTGGGGGTAGTGTGTGGACGGCGGGGAGAAATAGACTGGGACGGAGTGTGGACGTCGGTGAGGGTCAGGCTGGGGACAGTGTGTGGAGGGTGGCGAGTATCAGGCTGTGGGCGGTGTGTAGACAGCAGTTAGGGTCAAACTGCGGGCAGCAAGTGGACGGCAGTGAGGGTCATTCTAGGGTTGGTGTGTGGATGGCGGTGAGGGTCAGGCTGGGTGCGGTGTGTGGACGGCAGTGAGGGTTAGGCTGGGGACGGTGTGTGTATGGCGGTGAGGGTAGGGAGAGGGCGGTGTGTGGACGGCAGTGAGGGTCAGACTGGGGGCGATTAGTGGACAGAGGTGAGGATCTCCCTGGGGATGTTGTGTGGACGGCACTGAGGGCCAGGTTGGGGCAGTGCATGCACTTCGGTGAGGGTCAGGCTGAGGTCCGTGTGCGGAATCCAGTGAGGGTCACGCTGCGGGCAGTATGTTGGCGGCGGAGAGGATCAGACTGTGGGCGGCGAGTGGACGTCGTTCAAAGTCAGATTGAGGACACTGCGTGGATGCCGGTGAGATTCTGACTGGGGACGGTGGGTGGACGTTGGTGAGTGTCAGATTGGGGACGGTGCGTGGACATCGGGAAGGGCCAGGCTGGGGACAGTGCGTGGGCGGCAGAGAGGGTCAGGCTGAGGGCGGTGCAAGCATGTCATTGAGGGTCAGGCTGGGGGCGGCGCATGGACGTCAGTGATGGTCATGCTGGGGGCGGTGTGTGGACGGCAGTGAGGGTCAGAATGCGGGCGGATAGTGGACGGGGGTGAGGATCTCCCTGGGGATGTTGTGTGGCTGGCGTTGAAGGTCAGGCTGGGCTTAGTTTATGGACGGATTTGAGGGTCAGAGTGGGGCGTTCTTGGACGGCGATGGGAGTCAGACTGGGGACAGAGTATGGACGTCGGTGAGGGTCAGATTGGGGACAGAGCGTGGACGTCAATGAGGGTCAGATTGGGGACAGTGCATGTATGTCGGTGTGAGTCAGACTGGCGACGGTGCATGGACGTCGGTGAGAGTCAGACTGGGGACGGTGTGTGGACAACGGAGAGTGTCGGAATAGGGACGGTGCATGAACGTCGGTGAGGGTCAGGCTGGGGGCGGTGTGGACAGCAGTTAGGGTCAGGCTGGGGACGGTATGTGGATGGCAGTGAGGGTCAGACTGTGGGGGATTAGTGGACGGAGGTGAGGATATCACTGGGGATGTTGTGTGGACGGTTGTGAGGGGCAGGCTGGGCGTGGTGAGCGCACGGATTTGAGTGTCAGACAGGGGCGTTTTTTGACGGCGATGGGAGTCAGACTGGGGACGGAGTGTGAAGGTCAGTGACAGTCAGATTGGGGACAGTGCTTGGATGTCAGTGAGGGTCAGATTGGGGACAGTGCTTGGATGTCAGTGAGTGTCAGATTGGGGACGGTGCATGGATGTCAGTGAGGGCCAGGCTCGCGGCGGTGCGTGGACAGCTAGGAGGGTCAGCCTGTGGTCGGTGCGTGCACATTGGTGAGGGTCAGACTGGGGACAATGCGTGAATGGCGGTGATGGTCAGGCTGCGGGCGGTGTGTGGACGTCGATGATCGCAAGGCGGGTAGGTCCGTGAACGTCAGTGACACCAGTCTATGGGCGTTGTTTTCACGGCAGTGTGGGGGAATGGTGACGGTCAGGCTGGGGGCAGTGTGTTGACGGCAGTGTGGGTCAGGCTGGGGGCAGTTTGTGGACGTCACTGAGGGTCAGGCTGGGGGCGGTGTGTGGACAACAGAGGGTGTCGGAATAGGGACGGTGCATGAACGTCGATGAGGGTCAGGCTGGGGGCGGTGTGGACAGCAGTTAGGGTCAGGCTGGGGGCGATGTGTGGACGTCAGTAAGAGTCAGGCTGGGGGTGATGCATGGACGGCAGTGAGAGTCAGGCTGGGGGTGGTGCGTGGACGGCAGTGTAGATTAGACCGTGACATTGTGCAGACGGCAGTGTGTGTCAGGCTGGGGACAGTGTTGGACATCGGTGAGGGTCAGGCTGAGGGTGGTGTGTGAACGGCGGTGAAGGTCACTCAAGGGATGGTGTGTGGACGGCGGTGAGGATCAGCCTGGGTGCGGTGTGTGTATGGCGAAGAGGGTCAGGCTGGAGGCGGTGTGTGTACGGTGTTGAGGGTCAGGCTGGTGGCGTTTTGTGAACGGCGGTGAGGGACAGCCTGGGTACGGTGTGTAGACGATGTTGAGGTTCAGGCTGGGGGCAGTGCATGCACGTCAGTGAAGGTCAGGCTGGGGGCGGTGTGTTGACGCCAATGAGGGTGAGGTTGGGGGCGGTGTGCGGATGGCAGTGGGGGTCAGATTGGGATCGGTGTGTGAATGGCGGTGAGGGTCAGGCTGGGGGTGGTGTGTGGTCGGCGTTGATGGTCAGGCAGGGGGTGGTGTGAGGATGTCGGTGTGGGTCAGGCTCGGGGCAGTATGTGGACATCGCTGAGGGTCAGTCTGGAGGCGGTGTATGGACGTCGGAGAGAGTCAGTCTGGGGAAGGTGTTTGGACGGCGGAGAAAAATAGTCTGGGGCAGTGTGTGGACAGCGGTGAGGGTCTGGTTGGGGGCAGTGTGTGGCGGGTGGTGAGGGTCAGGCTGGGGGCAGAGTGTGGACATGGGTGATGGTCAGGTTGGTGGCAGTGCGTGTATGTCGGTGAGGGTCAGGCTGGAGACGATGTGTTGATGGCAATGAGGGTCAGGCTGGGGCGGAGTGCTCACGGCAGTGAGGGTCAGGTTTGGGCAGTGCATTACTTTGGTGAAGGTCAGGCTGAGGGAGGTATGCGGAATCCAGTGAGGGTCACGCTGCGGGTGGAATGTTGGCGGCGGAGAGGATCAGACTGTGGGCGGCGAGTGGACATCGTTCACAGTCAGATTGAGGACAGTGCGTGGATGCCGGCGAGAGTCAGACTGGGGACGGTGTGTGGACAACGGAGAGTGTCGGAATAGGGACGGTGCATGAACGTCGGTGAGGGTCAGGCTGGGGGCGGTGTGGACAGCAGTTAGGGTCAGGCTGGGGACGGTATGTGGATGGCAGTGAGGGTCAGACTGTGGGGGATTAGTGGACGGAGGTGAGGATATCACTGGGGATGTTGTGTGGACGGTTGTGAGGGGCAGGCTGGGCGTGGTGAGCGCACGGATTTGAGTGTCAGACTGGGGCGTTTTTTGACGGCGATGGGAGTCAGACTGGGGACGGAGTGTGAAGGTCAGTGACAGTCAGATTGGGGACAGTGCTTGGATGTCAGTGAGGGTCAGATTGGGGACAGTGCTTGGATGTCAGTGAGGGTCAGATTGGGGACAGTGCTTGGATGTCGGTGAGTGTCAGATTGGGGACAGTGCTTGGAGGTCGGTGAGTGTCGGATTGGGGACAGTGCATGGATGTCAGTGAGGGCCAGGCTCGCGGCGGTGCGTGGACAGCGGGGAGGGTCAGCCTGTGGTCGGTGCGTGCACATTGGTGAGGGTCAGACTGGGGACAATGCGTGAATGGCGGTGATGGTCAGGCTGCGGGCGGTGTGTGGACGTCGATGCTCGCAAGGCGGGTGGGTCCGTGAACGTCAGTGACACCAGTCTATGGGCGTGTTTTGACGGCAGTGTGGGCAATGGTGACGGTCAGGCTGGGGGCAGTGTGTTGACGGCAGTGTGGGTCAGGCTGTGGGCAGTTTGTGGACGTCACTGAGGGTCAGGCTGGGGGTATTGTGTGGACGTCAGTGACACCAGTCTATGGGCGTGTTTTGACGGCAGTGTGGGCAATGGTGACGGTCAGGCTGGGGGCAGTGTGTTGACGGCAGTGTGGGTCAGGCTGGGGGCAGTTTGTGGACGTCACTGAGGGTCAGGCTGGGGGTGGTGTGTGGACGTCAGTGATAGTCAGGTTGGGGGTGGTGCGTGGACGGCAGCGAGAGTCAGGCTGGGGGTGGTGCGTGGACGGCAGTGTAGATTAGACCGGGACATTGTGCAGACGGCAGTGTGGGTCAGGCTGGGGACAGTGTGTGGACATCGGTGAGGGTCAGGCTGAGGGTGGTGTGTGGACGTCGGTGAGGGTCAGAATGGAGTGTGAACGGCGGTTAGGATCACTCAAGGGATGGTGTTGGACGGCGGTGAGGATCAGGCTGGGTGCGGTGTGTGTATGGCGAAGAGGGTCAGGCTGGGGGCGGTGTGTGTACGGTGTTGAGGGTCAAGCTGGTGGCGTTTTGTGAACGGCGGTGAGGGATAGGCTGGGCACGGTGTATAGACGGTGTTGAGATTCAGGCTGGGGCAGTGCGTGCACATCAGCGAAGGTCAGGCTGGGGGCGATGTGTTGACGCCAATGAGGGTGAGGTTGGGGGCGGTGTGCGGATGGCAGTGGGGGTCAGATTGGGGTCGGTGTGTGAATGGCGGTGAGGGTCAGGCTGGGGGTGGTGTGTGGTCGGCGTTGATGGTCAGGCAGGAGGTGGTGTGAGGATGTCGGTGTGGGTCAGGCTCGGGGCAGTATGTGGACATCGCTGAGGGTCAGTCTGGAGGTGGTGTATGGACGTCGGAGAGAGTCAGTCTGGGGAAGGTGTTTGGACGTCGGAGAGAGTCAGTCTGGGGAAGGTGTTTGGACGGCGGAGAAAAATAGTCTGGGGCAGTGTGTGGACAGCGGTGAGGGTCTGGTTGGGGGCAGTGTGTGGCGGGTGGTGAGGGTCAGGCTGGGGGCAGAGTGTGGACATGGGTGATGGTCAGGTTGGTGGCAGTGCGTGTATGTCGGTGAGGGTCAGGCTGGAGACGATGTGTTGATGGCAATGAGGGTCAGGCTGGGGCGGAGTGCTCACGGCAGTGAGGGTCAGGTTTGGGCAGTGCATTACTTTGGTGAAGGTCAGGCTGAGGGAGGTATGCGGAATCCAGTGAGGGTCACGCTGCGGGCGGAATGTTGGCGGCGGAGAGGATCAGACTGTGGGCGGCGAGTGGACATCGTTCACAGTCAGATTGAGGACAGTGCGTGGATGCCGGCGAGAGTCAGACTGGGGACGATGCGTGGACGTCGGGAAGGGCCAGACGGGGGCGGTGCGTGCACATCGGTGGGGGTCAGGCTGGGGACAGTGCGTGGACGTCGCTGATGGTCATGCCGCGGGTGGTGCGTGGATGTCGATGACGGCCAGGCTGGGAACGGTGCGTGGACGTCGATGATGGTCAGGGTGGGGGCGGTGTATGGACATCGGCGATGGTCCGGCTGGGGGCGGTTCGTGGACGTTGGTGAGAGTCAGAATGGGGGCGGTGTGTGAACGGCAGTGTGGGTCAGGCGGCAGGCGGTGTGGGGGCAATGGTGAAGGTCAGGTTGTGCGCGGTGTGTGGACGGCATTGAGGGTCAGGCAGGGGGTTGTTTCAGGACGTCGGTGAGGGTCAGGCTCAGGGCTGTGTTGGGACGGCAGGGAAAAATAGACTGAGGTGGCGTGTGGACAGCAGTGAGGGTCAGGCTGGGGGCGGTGTGTGGACATTGCTGAGGGTCAGGCTGGTGGCGGTGCGTGGCGTTGGAGAGAGTCAGGCTGGGAGTGGTGTGTGGACGGCGGGGAAAAATAGACGGGGGCAATGTGTGGAAGGTGGTGAGGGCGAGGCTGGGGTCAGTATGTGGGCAGCAGTTCGGGTCAAACTGCGGGCTGTAAGTGGACGGCGGTGAGTGTCACTCCGCGGTTGGTGTGTGGCCGACAGTGAGGGTCAGGCTGGGTGCGGTGTGTGTAAGGCAATGAGAATCAGGCTGGGGGCGGTATGTGGACGGCGGTGAGGGTCAGGCTGAGCGCGGTGTGTGGACGGATTTGAGGGACAGGCTCGGGGCACTGTGTGGATGGCGGTGAGGGTCAGGCTGGAAGAGGCGTGTGGACGGGAGTGAGGGTCAGTCTGGGGGCGGTGTGTGGACGGTAGTGAGGTTCAGGCAGGGTGTGGTGTGTGGACGGCAGTGAACATCAGACTGGTGGCACTGCGTGGAAGGTGGTGAGGGTCAGGCTTGGGGCGGTGTGTGGATGTCGGTGAGTGTCTAAATGGGGACATTGCATGTACATCAGTAAGGGTCAGGCTGGGGGCGGTGTGTGGACGGCGTTGAGGGTCAGGCAGGGGGTGGTGTGAGGACGTCGGTGAGGGTCAGGCTCGGGGCGGTGTGTGGGCGGTGGTGAGGGTCTGGTTGGGGGCAGTGTGTGGAGGGTGCTGAGGATCAGGCTGGGAGCGGTGTGTGGACAGTAGTGAGAGTCAAACTGCACGTAGTAAGTGGACAGCGATGAGGTTCATTCTAGCGTTGGTGTGTGGACGGCGGTGAGGGTCAGGTTGGGGGCAGTGTGTGGACGGATTTGAGGGACAGAGTAGGGCGTTCTTGGACGGCGATGGGAGTCAGACTGGGGACGGAGTGTGAACGTCAGGGAGGGTCAGATTGGGGACAGTGTGCGGACGCCGGTGAGGGTCAGATTGGTGACAGTGCATGGACGCTGGTGAGGGTCCGATTGGGGACAGTGCGTGGACCTGGTGAGTGTCAGATTGCGTTCGGTGCATGGATGTCGGTGAGTGTCGGATTGGGGACGGTGCATGGACATCGGTGAGGGCCAGGCTGGGGGCGTTTAGTGGACGGAGGTGAGGATATCTCTGGAGATGTTTTGTGGACGGTTGTGAGGGTCAGGCTAGGCGCGATTTGTGGACGGATTTGTGGGTCAGTCTGTGGCGTTGTTGGACGGCGATGGCAGTCAGTCTGGTTACGCAGTGTGTACGTCAGTGAGAGTCAGATTGGGGACAGTGTTGGACGTCGGTGAGGGTCAGACTGCAGACAGTGTGTGGCCGCCGGTGAGGGTCAGATTGTGGACAGTGCATGGATGTCGGTGAGAGTCAGACTGGGGACGATGCATGGACGGCGGTGAGTCACGGATTGGGGACGGTGCATGGACGTCAGAGAGGGCCAGGCTGGGGGTGGTGTGTGGACAGTGGAGAGGGTCAGCCTGTGGGCGGTGCGTGCACATTGGTGAGGGTCAGGCTGGGGACTGGGCGTGGACGTCTATGATGGTCAGGCGGGGGGGGGTGCGTGAACGTCAGTGAGACCAGTCTGGGGGCGTTTTTTGGACGGCGGTGTGGGGCAATGGTGAGGCTCAGGCTGGGGGTGGTGTGTTGACGGCAGTGTGGGTCAAGCTGGGGGCAGTTTGTGTACGTCACTGAGGGTCAGGCTGGGGGCGGTGTTTGGACGGCATTGAGAATCAGGCTGGGAGCAATTTATGGACGTCACTTCGGGTCAGCCTGGTGGCAGTGTGTAGACGTCAGTGAGAGTCAGGCTGGGGGGGTTGTGTGGATGGCGGTGAAGATTAGACTGGGGTGTTGTGCAGATGGCAGTGCGGGTCAGGCTGGGGGCGGTGTGTGGACGTTGGTGAGGGTCAGGCTGGGGGCAGTGTGTAGATGTCGGTGAGGGTCAGAATGGGGGCGGTGTGTGGAGAGCGGTGAGGGTCACTCAGGGAATGGTGTGTGGACGGCGGTGAGGGTCAGGCTGGGGGCGGTGTGTGTATGGTGTTGAGGGACAGGCTGGGCGCGGTATGTGGATAGAATTGAGGGACAGGCTCGGGGCGTTTTGTGGATTGCGGTGAGCGTCAGGCTGGGGATGGAGTTCAACGGTGGTGAGGGTCAGGCTGCAGGAGGTGTGTGGACGGTGTTGAGGGACAGGCTGGGCGTGGTGTGTGTATGGAGTTCAGGGACAGGCTCGGGCGTTTTGTGGATCGCGGTGAGCATCAGGCTGGGAATGAGTTCAACGGTGGTGTGGGTCAGGCTGCGGGAGGTTTCTGGATGGGAGTGAGGGTCAGGCTGGGGCGGTATGTGGACGACAATGAGGGTCAGGCTGGGGTGGTGTACCTTGTCAAACAGGTTTCGTGGAGGTGATAGATAACAGATCCTGTGGTCATTGGGACAGATTCAGTGGATTCCAATTCCCTGGTTAATGAGGTCACACTTAAGCTTTTATGAAAAGTCTATGATCCATTTTAAAGAAAACGTTTTGTCAAAGCTGTGCTAAAATGATATTTGAAGTTGGAGAGACGAGATTATGCCACGTGCCAGTGAGGTTAGGAATAGACCGGTAGCACAGTTAAATACATGGCCAAAGAGTTGGGAGAGGTGGCAGGGCTTCCTGGTTCTTGGGTCGGTGGGATATACACAAGAAGGACGGGATGGACCTGAACTGGCCCCAATCTCCTGGTAGGCAGCTTTGCTATTGTCACTCAGGAGGGTTTAAACTAGTGTGGCGGGGTTGCAGGGGGGGTTGGGACGGGGGGTTGGTGGGGTTGAGTAGAACAGTAGGTCCACAAGTAAAGTGACTGAGAAGGAGTTGGAGATTAATCCCAGTACAGTTAAGACACACAACAAACAGGCAGAGGCGACAGAACACAAAGGGACTGGCAGTCTGAAGTGTGCTGATAATAATGTGAGGTGTATTGCAGGCAAGACAGATTAACTTGAAGCTTGATTAAGGATACATTACTGCAATGCTAATATTATAGCGATTTGGTTGAGAGAGGGACAAGAGAGCAGTCAATCCAGTGGGTCCAGAGAGAGTTGCAGACTGTGCAGTGAATGGCTGGAGTAATTGGATGAAGCAAACAATTATACTTTACTGGAATTGGGCAGATTGAAGGGGCAAGGGAGGAAACTGGAACTCTTTGTTTCAAATATTTTCTGCTTAACTGACAGTCATTTGTAATCTCCTGTCACCAGAGAATGGAATTGGATAATTTACATCAGGGAAACTCAAACCAAATATCAGTTCAGGATCTGATGGCGTTGGACTGAAGTGTATTTATTTTAATGCAAGGATTATTCTGGGTAAGCTCGATCAACTTGGAGTCTGAATCAGTATATGGAACTATGATGTTATGGACATTAAAGAGACTGAGTTGAGTCAGGGATAGGACCGGCTGCTCAACATTTCAGGGTTTCATTGTTTTATGCGAGATAGAGAGGAAGGTAAAAGAGGTGGAGGAAGTGTATGATTAAACAGGGAGAATGTTAGATCTGCACTGAAAGAGGACGTACTAGGGGGCTCATCCAGTAAGGCATAATGTGCAGAGGACAACAATAAGATGCAATCGCTGTGTTAAGTTCATACTGTAGTCCCTCCAAAAACTACATACAGATTGAGGAACAGATATGTACGTCGACTATGGAAAGGTGTATAAACAACAGAATTGTCATAGTGAGTGACTTCAACATCCTCAATATTGACGGGACATCCTGAGATCAAAATCCTCAGAAGGGACAGATTTTGTTTGGTGCATCAAAGAGGGTTTCTTGCAACAGTATATGGATAGTACAATTAGAGGAGGGGCCATACTGGACCTCGTTAATGAGCCTGGTTAAAAGTGACTGATCTTTCAGTGGGAGTGCATTTTGGAAACAGTGATCACTACTTCAGATTTAAGATAGCTTTGAGCAGCACCTTGTGGGAAGCTACGGAATTGGGTAAAGGATAACTTCTGTCAGCATCAGGCAGGAGCTAAGGAATGTTAATTGGGAGGAGCTGCTGTCAGGCAAATCCGCATTTGATATATGGGAACTGTTTGTTAAATCCCGATTGCAACATCATCTTTTGAATGTCCTCCCGTCTGCTCGAATTTCAATATATTTTGATTGACCAGATATTTCGCGGCCGCTGCATGTCAGACAACAGGAAGAGATAATGGATGATTGTGCACAGTGTCCTTCACCGGACCAGCTTTTATCAGCGGGCACCTAAAGTTTTTATTGTGGCTCAGAGAACCTCACAATTAATACAGCACATTGGAAGGCCATTCCGCCCCACGTGCGTCCACGAGCTCTCCAGCTGCACTATTTGAAAGCAGAGAGTGTTGTTGGAGATAGACAGAGAGAGAGAGAGACAGAGAGAGAAAGTGAAGGAAGTTAAACAGAGTGGAGAGAAAAGTGAAAGACAGACTGAGTGAGAAAATAAGGGGGGTAAGACGGGGTAAAATTAGATAGGTCAGGAGACAGCATGAGGAGAAATAGACAGAAGATTGAAAGTATATTTCGAAATTCCCCTGAACTGCAAGCCCTTTATCTGGGTGCCATAAACTGTGAGCACTGTGCTGATACTGGCTGTCATCCCAGATCATTTATCTCCAATAACAGCACAGAGCTGGGTGGCTGACACCTAAACAGAACCCAATAGACAAATAGATTGGTTCCAGGAAGAAGGTGGATTAATTTAAATAAACTGCATGAACAGGATCAGGAACTGATAACCCCCACCACCATGGCTGCAAAGGGTTCAGGATTGATTAGGAGCTGAATATTCAAGGATATACTTCCTATCAAGAAGATAGGCAGGTGGGGAGTCGGGTTGCGGTTGCATTATTTGGAAAAATATGAATTTACATCAATCGTAAGAAATGAAGTAGGTGTAGAATTTGCGTGAGTGAAATTGATGCAACACATTGTAAAAGCAACCACAGTTGGAGTCTTGTACAGGCCTCCAAACAGTAGTCAGGAGCTGGGCTACAAGATATATCAGGAGATAGAAAAGATGTGTAGAAAAGGCAGAGTACAGTTGTCATGGGAGATTTCAATATGCAAGTGGAGTGGGGAAATCAGGTTGGTAGTGGATTGTACGAAAAACCATTTCATGGAATGTCTGCGAGATGGCTTTTTGGAGCAGCTTGTGATGCAACCCATGAGGGAACAGGCCTTATTGGTTTTAGTGTTGTGCAATGAGGTAGACTAGATCAGGGAGCTTCATGTGAAGGAAAATTAGGAAGAAGTAATTATAACATGGTTGAATTTACTCTGCATTTTGAGAGGGAGAAGATAGAATCAGAGGTAACAGTATTACAGCTGAAAAAAGACAACTGCAGAGGCCTAAGGGAGAAGCTGAGTAGAATTGACTGGGAGAGGGACTGAGCAGGAAAGACAGTGACACAGCAATGGCAGGAGTTTTTTGGAGTAATTCAGGAAACGTAGCAGAAATATATCCCGAGGACAAAGCGGCATGGTACAGGGAGGATGAGACAACCATGACCGACGAGGGAAGTCAGGGATAGAAAAAGAGAAAGCTTATAAGGGAAATGGGAAACTAGAGAATTGGCAAGTTTACAAATACCAACAGAGGGCAAGAAAAATATATATAAGGAGGGAGAAGATTAAATATAGGGGTATGCTTGCCATTAATATAAAGGAGACTGTAAGAGATTGTTTTAATATATGAAGTGCAAAAGAGAAGAGAATTGTATACATTGGATTGCCGGAAGATGATGTTGGAGAGGCAGCAGTGGGGAACAAAGAAATAGCTGAGGAACTTTGAGTCAGTCTACACGGTGGAAGACATGAGTAATTTCCCAAAAAGTCTAGAGAGTGAGTGGTCAGAGCTGAGTATGGTGGTCATCACCAATCAGAACGTGTTCGAAATCGCAATGGCCTGAAATGTGTAAAAATCACCTGGACCAGATGGACCACACACCTGAGTTCTAAGGGAGGTAGCTGAAGAGGTAGTTCAGGCGTTAATGGTAATCTTTAAGGAATGACTAGAATCAGGAAAGATCCAAGGGGAGTGGAAAATCGCTGAGGTGACATTCCATTTAACAAGGGACAAGGCAGAAAATGTAAAATTACAGACTGATTAGTCTAACCTCGGTTGTGTGTAACATCTTGGAAGCCATCATGAAGGATGAGATTCTGAATACTTGGAGGCGTTTAGTAAAATAGGGCAGAAGGAACATGGTTTCATCAAGGGGAAGTCATGCCTGACAAACCTGCTAGAATTCTCATCCTCCTGAGATATGGGGCCCAAGACTGCGCACAATACTACAAATGTAATCTGACCAGAGCCTTATCCAGCCTCAGATGTAAATCTCTGCTTTTATGTTGAAACCCTCTTGAAATGAATGGCATATTTTTATTTGCCTTCCAAATTACTGACAACCTGCAAGTTTACCTTGAGAGACTCCAGGACTATAACTCCCAAGTCTCTTTGCATTTCAGATTTATGAAATTACTCTGTATTTAGAAAACAGTCTTCCTAACAATATCCATGACCTCACTCTTTCCCACACTGTACTCCATCTCCAAGTTCTTTGCCCACTCGCCCAGCCTGTTCAAATCCTTCTTCAGGAGAAAGTGAAGTCCATAGCTTGTGGAGCTCACAGTCCAAATGTGTGGCATTTGAAAAGCAGAAATACGCAGGCAGCATCCGAGGACCAGATGGAATGGTGTCTGCAGAATGCTGATAGTGGTAGTGAGGGAAATATATCACTGGTGATGGGGTATGACTGTAGTTGATGGAAATTGCGGAGGGTAATAGGTTGTAACCAGAGGTTGGTGGGGTGGAAGGTGAGAGCAAGGGGGCTTTATCCTTGTTGTGGTTGAAAGGGTGTGGTTCAAGTATGGAGATGCAGGACATTGAGGAGATAAGCTGGAGCATCCTTCTGCAGGCTCTCCATCTCTTCAATGCTATCTGTCCCTCTACCTGTCTTTGTACTGTCTGTGAATCAGGTTGTGGTTAGCACTGCTGCCTCACAGCGCCAGGGATCCATGTTCAATTTCATCCTCGGGATAATGTCTGGGTGGATTTCGCACTTTCTGCGCGGGCTTGCTTTGGGTGGTCCAGCTTCCTCCCGCAGTCCAAAGATGTACACGTGAAGTGAATTGGTGATGCTAAACAGCCCATAGTGTAGGTTATTAATCTGGGGTAAATATATGGAAGGAGAATGGGTCTGGGTGGGTTACACTTCAGAGGGTTGAGGTGGAATTGTTGGGGCCAAACGGCCTATTTTCGCACTGTAGGGATTCTAATTCTAAAACCTTTGGCAGACTGTCCTCTGTTCCTTCATCTAACTTGGTTACTGTATGCAGTGAAAATATGTGGTCCCGACACTGAGTCTTGTGGAGCAATACTTGTCACCGATGCCATCCTGAGAAGGACCTTTTAACTCTCTTCTCTGCTTTCTGTAAGACAGACAATCTGCTCTGCATGCTAGCACCTTGCCTCGAACACCATGGGCCCTTATCTTTCTCAATAGCTTGCTTCATAGCATCTTGTCAAAGGACTTCTTGAGGTTCAGGTAGATAACATCCATTGGTTCTTCTATGTCTAATCTGCTCGGTTCTTCTGTTCCCTGGATGCTCCATTCCTGTGCTTGTTTCCGTGTTCCTACAGCTCATTCCATTTAGGTCGGTGATGATACCCTGTTTTAGGCATATTCTATCTCTTTGAAATTCTTCACAAGAGTGATGTTCATCTCCATCTCTGGTGCTGGTTTTATTGATGCCGATGTACAGACTAAGGAACTTGTAAATTCCACGCCCGTCTCAGTGCATAGAGAATGAATGGCTTTTTTAAACACAGGAAAGAAACAGAGATGGCAAAGTGAGAGAAGAGATTTTTTTTGTGATCAACCCTGAGAGTGTTGTTGAGGCAGTATTTGGGGTATTGTGACAGACTTTCTCTCCTTTATAAGAAATGATCTCTTTGCCACAGAGTGTGCAAAGGATTTTCACCAGACTAACCCCGAGAACAATGATACCATGAGGACCGAGTGAAGATTAATCTGTAGCGCTGTAAGAGAATAAGAGGTGATTGCATTGAACCTTGAGGGCGATGGACAGCCACTCGTTATGTTCTAAACAGCCACTAAGAACGAAATAAATTCCATGTCTTTTTTCTTTTCACTCGGGTCACATGATTATTGATACTGTAAGTGCCTCTGAGAACTCTTCCCCCACTCCCCATGTCGATTGAGAGAGAGAGCTTTGAATAAACTCTCCCCACGTTAATACAGTGCAGTTGTTGTGTGATCCTAATCTGAAAGTCACGTTATCCACAATCCCGACAGCAACCACAATACCTTCACTCTAAAATAGTTAACTTTTGCCACCAGATTCTGACCTCCATGGAGAACATTGGGCTGGCATCCATGGAGATGGAAGATGCATCCTTGAGACTTGACACAAAGCATTTGGCTTCTCTCCTCACTGCCAGCAAACCTCAAACAATGGAGCCATAATTAACATCATGGAGTACTCTATCAATGCAATATCTACGTCATTGGTTTTTCATGTTGAGCATTAATGACATGCTCCTGTTTCTGCGTAAACCCTCGAGGGGCTGAATGGCCTGTTCCTGGTCCCATAGAACAGGTTCAATGGCGTGATTTGACCCCCCACATTCCTATGTAACAATTAGATGCACTGACCAGACCCCTTCTCTTCCTGTCGAACAGGCAGAACGATTGGATGGGCAGTCACTCTTCCTGTTCAGTAGTTTCGATGGGCAGAATGGCTTCCTCATATTCTCTCTTAAAGGTGCCTTTATTGATTAACAACTAATGAAGCAGAATCTTCAAGAAGAAAAGAAGACAGGAATATGGAGAAGAACCGAATGCTTCCTGGTTTTGAAGTAAGAAGTTTTGTTTTGTAAATCTTACTTAGGAATCTCATCGGAGTAGTATTGTGGAGGGGCAAGGTAAAAGATAGGTTGGAGGAAGAAGTTGTAAATAGTCGTTCGTTTCTTATTCTCTGTTATACTTTAAGAAATAAAGTTGTAATTTTTTTACTATAAATAGTTTTGGTCTCCAGAATTATCACAGATTACTGCTCGGGGTAAGTCTTTTCTCTGTCGCTGGTTTTAAATTAAGCAGGATAATTTATCTTGTGTTGTAAGACTGCAAACCCACAATAATGTGTTTTACTCTTTACTGGCCTGTGGAACAGCTGAACTCGCCACTCAGTTCAAGATAAGCATAACATGCTTCCCTAACCAGGGCTGCATACATCCTGTGAGAGATGAACAAAAGTAAAGGAAACTCATTCCGCTGTCTGTTTCCATTATTCCTTCAGCTCATTTCCATTCAGGTAGGTGATCATCCCCTTATTTTAGGTGTATTCAATCTCATTGAAATTCTCCCCGAGAGTGATGCACATCTCCATGCGCATCTCTGGTGCTGGCTTTATTGCTGCTGACGTACAGATGTAAGAGACTTATAAACTCCATATCAGTCGTAGTGCATAGAGAAGGAATGGCTTTTTGTGGCACAGGAAAGATACAGCAATGTCTAAGCAAGAGAAAAGGATTATTGCGATCATCCCTAAGAGTGTTGTGGAGGCAGTATTTGGGATATTGTGGATAGACTTTTCTCTCAAGTTTCACCAGACAAATCCCTGGGATGATGGCACCATGCACAGTGAATGAAGATTAATCTGTAGCGCTGTGAGAGAATAAGAGGTGATTGCATTGAACCTTAAAGGGGGGTGAAAAGTAACTCATGATGTTCTAAACACAGTGATAAATTCCATTGCTTTTTTCACTCGGGTTACATGATTCTTGATAGTTTAAGGCCTTTGAGAACGTTCCACCCAACCACCCCAACTCCCTATTTAGATTGAGACAGAGAGAGAGAGACACACTCAAACACAGAGAAAGAGAAAGAGAAAGACAGCTAGAGAGAGAAAGAGAGAGATCCAGGCTTTTGAATAAACTCTCCCAAAATTAATACAGTTCAATTGGTGCATGATCCTGCAAAGAACGTCATGTTATCCATAATCCAGACAGCAGCCACAAAACCTTCATTATAAGCGAGTTAATTCTTCCCAGCAGCTTCTGACCTCCACGGAGAAGATGGGTGTGTCTTCTGGGAGATGGAAGATGCCTCCTTGAGACTTGGCACAAAACATTTGGCTTTTTTCCTCACTGCCAGCAAACCATGTTAAAGTAGCACACGTTCCTACAAAACATGAACCATGATTAACACCATGGAGCCCTCTATCAGTGCAGTCTCAGATTCATTAGTTTGTCATGTTGGAATATCAATGACACCTCCTGTTCTTGTATAACTGTCTCGGGGGGCTGAATAGCCTCCTCCTGGTCTCATGGAAAAGGATTAAGGGTCTGATTGGGCTCTGCGTGTCCTGCTAAACAGCTCGATGCACTGACCACACCCCTTTTCTTATTTTGGAACTGGCAAGAGGATTGAATGGACTGTCCCTCTCCTTGTTCAGTAGTTTCAACGGGCTGAATGGCTTCCACATATCAGTGTGCAACCAGCTTCAGATGCTGAATGAGCTCCTCTTTTAACTGGAGAAAAATGCAGTGTCTGGCAGCACTGTTATATGAATGTTACCAATACTTTCACAGCACAAACCTGACCGCTCTCCAGGTCTTGCTGCACATAATCACAGACTGCATCAGGAACTGAGTGGTGACAGCATGTTCTGAACATTGAGTAATCTTCAGTGACCATCGTCACTTCTGATCTTATTGTTGAGGAAAGACGTTGATAAAGCAGCTGGAGATATTTTTGCCACGGAAGCCCCACTGACGATCTCCTGAAGAGATGTCCTGCGACTGAGATGATCGATGTCCACCAACCACAAGTATCTTCCGTTGTGCTATGGATGACCCCAACCAGATGAGATATTGTGTCTGATACCCATTAAATTTCATTCAGTTTGCGTTCCGTGGTACCATTCTGACTCAGCTCTTGCATTGGTATCAGGGTTTGTCACTCTTACTTGGACTTCTGTGTTCACCTCTTTTGAACATATAAATAGGTTATGGTGTCTATGTGTGGAGTGTTTCCTTCTCACAGTGGGTAATGAACGTCAGGAATTATCTGTGCTCGAGAGTTAGGGGATCGACATCACTGAGGACATAGATTATTTTTTGAACTGTCGTTGAGTTGAGGGGTGTGAAGAATTGGCAATTGAATGGAATTGATGCGAAGAGTGGATCAATCATGAGCGTATACAATGGCAATGCAGGGTTGACCGTCCGAATTACCTGTTCCTGTTCCTTATGTTCGCATATTCTGTAATTGGAATGTTCATGGTCGTAATTTTACTGAACGTTCTGAATGGTGCAATCAGAGAGAGCAAAATATTTTGAGTCATCTCGGTGAGGTCTGGGGACTGTATTCAGTGAATTTGGGTCTGCACCATGACCAACACATGAAGCCCAAATTGAAGATAGGAAACACTCCCTAAAGAGACCAGAGGCATCTGTCAAACCCAGCCTAGATTCTCCGGTATCATTTTGCAACACACAACAAACCATGTGTGACAGTTTTGAGGAACAATATGATATCATGTGTTACTGTATACCTGGTATTTGGAGCATGTGGCCTCCATCTTCTCCTGTGCAGAGGCTGAATAGAACATTGGAACATTTGAGTGAGGAGCTGGAGTGGGTCATTAGCCACTTTTTCACTGCTGTGCCAGGCACTGAGATCATGGCTGATCTGCATGTGATCACAACAGCACTGTTCTATATGTACAACATTTTCCTTCACTCACTTGGCTGTCAAATATTTAACAGACCCAACATTGAATAAATGCAAATATCCAGGCACCACATGACTCTGGGGAAGGGAATTCCCACTTGAACAGCCCTTTCAGAATTTCTCATTCGTGGTCTAACAAGTGTGGCACTGATTGCGTTTGCAGCTCCCCCCACCCCACCCCCACCCCCTTCTCCAATGGTTAAAACAAATTTAAAAGTTTAGTAATAAGGCCAATGATGTAAGTGTCAGGCTTGGTCTTCTTCTAGAAAAATGTGAGAAACACACACACATGCACCTGCATACACACACGAACACACATATTTTAAGAGAAAACAGACAAAATAAAAGCTTTGTAGAGTTCCATAATAGATGGAACTTAACAAATGGAAAATGACAGAGTGCCCCAAATGTTATTCTGTCCTCTGAAGTTGTTCCACTTATACAAGCTTCTGCTAATGGGACTTCTTCCCAGATAAGTTGGAATTGTCTCATTTCCCTTTGCGATAGATAGTGGAAAGATGCCAATTAATCTTTTTATCAGGAATCTTCCACGATTGATAAAGACCACCTTTGTTTTCTCTTGTCAACTAGAACAAAGTAAGGGGGGGAGGGGGGGAATAGGCTGCTGCTTCTGAGGCATGCAACATTTTTCTCCCTCTATATTTTGAAACACACAATAATGTCAACTGAACTAAAAAAGGACCATATGCGATTTCCTTGAACATTCTCTGGAATGGATGATAATGGACTGTATGCAGGTGCATCATTACTGTTGTTGTACACAGTGCATTTCATTAGCAAAAAATATCCTAGCTTTATAATTTGATGACATGTTTATATGCGTCTACATATTTTTTTAAAAAGTCGGTTGATATCTTCATTAAGGTGGTAAAAACAATGACTGCAGATGCTGGAAACCAGATTCTGGATTAGTGGTGTTGGAAAAGCACAGCAGTTCAGGCAGCATCCAAGGAGCAGCGAAATCGACGTTTCGGGCAAAAGCCCTTCATCAGGATTAAAGGCAGAGAGCCTGAAGCGTGGAGAATAAGCTAGAGGAGGTTGGGGGTGGGGAGTAAGTAGCATAGAGTACAATAGGTAAGTGGGGGAGGGGATGAAGATGATAGGTCAGGGAGGAGAGGGTGGAGTGGATAGGTGGAAAAGGAGATAGGCAGGTAGGACAAGTCCGGACAAGTCATGGGGACAGTGCTGAGCTGGAAGTTTGGAACTAGGGTGAGGTGGGGGAAGGGGAAATGAGGAAGAGGTTCAGAACAGAGGAAATGACCTGGGTGTTGCAGTGGGAGAGGGACTCCCCCACTGTAGAGCGTGGAGGAAAGCTTCAAGGCAGGCATCCTTGCAAGAGGATTCGCAGTAGGGTTAAAATCAACGAGGTAAAAGCAATGACTGCAGATGCTGGAAACCAGATTCTGGATTAGTGGTGCTGGAAGAGCACAGCAGTTCAGGCAGCATCCAAGGAGCAGCGAAATCGACGTTTCGGGCAAAAGCCCTTCATCAAGAATCTCAGGGAGTCCCTCTACCAATGCAAATACCAGGTCATTTCCTCTGCCCTGAAGATCTTCCTCATTTCCCCTTCCCCACCTCACCCTGGTTCCAAACTTCCAGCTCAGCACTGTCCCCATGGCTTGTCCGGAATTATTCTACCTGCCTATCTCCTTTTCCACCTATCCACTCCACTCTCTCCTCTCTGACCTATCACCTTCATCCCCTCCCCCACTCACCTATTATACTCTATTCTACTTTGTCCCCACCCCCAACCTCCTCTAGCTTATCTCTCCATGCTTCAGGCTCTGCCTTTATTCCTGATGAAGGGCTTTTGCCAGACACGTCGCTTTCGCTGCTCCTTGGATGCTGCCTGAATAGCTGTGCTCTTCCAGCACCACTAATCCAGAATGATGTCTTAATTATATCTGTATTAAAATCGATGTGAAGACATGGGGTGAAACCCTTTTGGTAATTTAAACCAGACACCGAGAAAAGCTCACCTCATCTCGTAATCTGTAAAAGCATGAGTGACAAAGAATTACCAAATATCACTATTTATTGAAACCTATAACAATTTATTCTTTAACTCGAAGATAAAAGAGAACATTAAACATCGACTTTATACACTGTAATCATCCTTGTCTGATCAATTAATCTACCTCCCACTTTACAGCAATAGCTGGGTGATGAGTGGCTTGGAGAGGAACTTGCAGGGGTTGGTGTTCCCACATATCTGCTATCCTTCTCCTTCTAGACGGAAGTGGTCATGAATTTGGAAGATCTGTCAGGGGATCCTCGGTGATCCTTTGCAGTGCATCTTGTAGTTGGTACACACTGCTGCTACTCAGCATTGGTGGAGGATGGACTCAGTATTAGAACTGCTTTATTACTGCCAACTGCTGCTGAGGGAGAGGGTATTGAAGAACAGACAATGAGACCTCTCATTGCTGCAATGTCACTCTTTGAAACCTGTGACTGTCTCCCATCAGTATCAGTCTTGCCAGACCTCAGACAATCGGTGGGGGGGGGGGGGGTGCGGCGTGAAAGCAGATACCTGATTGATCCCCATGCTTTGCTTTTACCTGTTTGTAGAGACGTTCCTCAAATCCAGGGTTTTACTTGTGATGTTTTGTACTCCTACAAATATTGAGAATGTTCTCGGATACTGTCACTGACAGAGTCAGCCTCAGAACAAACACAGCCAGCATCTTCGCGCAAAGATATGGAACGTAAGAGAAGCAAATGCAAAAGAATGAAGAACAACACAGGAACAGGCCCTTCTGCCCTACAAGCCTGCTGTATCCATAATAAATCCTACAATAACGACTAAATATCGTGAAATCTGGAAATCTGAAAACCAGAAAGCATGTCAGATAACTCTACGCTGGTCAGGCAGTAGTGCCAACTTGTATTTGGACAGAACTTGTGACATAATGAGAGCAGGTAGTTGGCATAGTGGTTATGCCTCTAGACTATTCCTTTACAATTCTATGTTCTCCCAGGTTACCTCCAGAACTAACTTTGTCGTCAAGAGTGGTGATGTTAAATAAGGACAATATTAGTGCAAAAGTGAGAGAAGATCTGAGTGTAAAGAGATCAAGACATAGACTAGAGTCAGTTAGAGAAAAGAACTAGCAAAGAACAATCAACTATGAGGAGTAGTAAAATCGACCTTCAAACACTAACCACACTCTAAAATGGAATCTACAGTAAGAAACATGGGGATCGCAATTTTCATAGTTTATTCTAATGTTCATATTGTCGCAAAGCTGGTTCCTTTTCTTCTAAAAGCTGTTCCTTTTTTCAAGGATACTACGTCCTTGTTTCTTTTTCAGAGGGGTCGTAAACCGCTGTCAGTGCCAATTAAACTGGTTTCGTTCAGAAATAAAAACGTATTGAGGTCCATTTTTTGTTTATATGTAAAAAGATGAGATTTCAGGCAAAGGGGTCATGCTTCAGAAGTGACCTGTCTAACGAAAGGGGAGTAGTTAGCTCTCCAGCTGAGCAGTTCAGTTCAGTCCAGAACTAGTTGGGAGTTCAATAGTGAGCTGTGTGGAAACCCACTCTCTCTCTTCTTTTGCTCTTCAGACTTCAACCTGTAAGCATCTGTTCCATTTATTCAACGGTGTTTCAATAGGTATTGCTTATTAGGTTTGTTGTGTATGTTCGGAACAGCAAAGTGAAGTCGAGTTTGGATAGACTGAGTTCTGAAGGGGATCTTTATGCTGTTCTTTATGTTTCGTTGTATAATCTTGTGAATAAAGTTTTGTCTGTTTTTAAACCTGGTAGTCAACCTCGCTACCTCACTCTGGGCAATTTTCACCATACACTTACCGAAACAAATTGCAAAGTTATGGTATGGGCTGCCTGCTTAGAAATGTTCTGAGTGGCGTGTCCATGTGCATAACAATATAGATTGGACCAAATAGATAATCAAAGATAGATTGGAAAGAAATCTAGGGGAAGGATGGCCTTTGTGTGCCGAAGGAAGTTAATGATAATATCAACTTAAAGAAAATGTATATCACCTTGTAAAGCTGAGTGGGTCTTTTTGTGAAGACCAGTCAGAAGATTGGTTAGAATTTAAAAACAGCAAAAAATTCCGCAAGATTAATAAGGACGGAGAAATTAGGTTGAGAGAAAGTTGATAAAAATATACCAACAGACATAAAAGATGATCCAGGAATTTAAAATGGCCAGAGTAAATGAGCCTTGGTTCTCAAAAGAATGAGTCTGAGAATTTATCAATGCAAAATAAAAAAAAAGGCAGATGATTTTTTTTTTCTTTAGTCCACCCATTTTGGTTCACTCATCCTTAGGGACTCATACAATGCACATGGACGGGCATTTCCTTTTGTGGGAGAATATCGAAATAAGATTTAAAAATAAGGTGACCATGAGAAAAAATGTTTTCCAACTCTTGCCTTAAATGACAATCTAAATTTTGTGTGTTCATGGGATGTGGTATCGCCGGTTGGACCAATGTTTATCACCACCTTAAGATTCAGCATCATTGCTGTGGGTCTGGAGTCATATATCAGCCGGGACAGGTAAAGACACTCCCTAAAAGACATTCATGAACCAGATGGGTTTTCACAACAATTGACAGTGGTTTGGATGGTGACTATAATGGTCGCATTCACTTTTAAATTCCAGGTTTTTATTGAATTCAAATTTCACCATCTACTTTGACGGAATTTTAATCCATGTCCTCAGAACATTCGCATCCATTACGGTATTAGTCAGCAAACCTTCTCTGAACTGTAATGCATTTATATTTCCGTACATAAGTGATTAATACAGTACACAGTACTCCAGATGTGATTTCACAATTCTGTTAATGTTTTGATCGAAGAAGAAAATGTTATCAGTACTGGAATACACATCGCAAATATCAAAAGCCAACCAGTCTAAAACCACAGCATTGAACAGGGGGATTAGACTGTACAGATATAATGGACTAAATGGCCTCAGGCCACACCATGAATTTATACTGCAATCTATCTTGATACTACTAGATGCTAATAAACCATCCGTACGATTCTGCTGATTCATGGTTTGATTCCCTCTTTTGTACATTATAATTAATTGTTTTTGCTTACTAAAATTAATCATCTGATTATTTGCTGCCCTTATGGTTTGTCTACTCAGAAAATGATCTTGGGCAGAAGAAAGTCTTTGAGTTTCAGCGAACTCTACTTACAAAGAAATATTGGAACAGAGTCAGAAGTCAACAAGAAGTTAAGAATTGAGTATCTTTTGCTGTGAATCAAAGTGACATATTGTTAGAAGAAAGTTTCAACTTTAGGGAAACAGTATTATGCGCAACATGGTATTAGATGGGAAGCTCCATCCTCTCCGTCCCCATCTCACTCTCCCAGGACAGGGACAGCATGGGGTTAGATCTAGAATAAAGCTCCCTCAAGACTGTTTACGTCAAACACTCCCAGGAGAGGGACAGGAGAGGGTTCGATACACAGTAAACCCCCCTCTACACTGTCCCCATCAAACACTCCCAGGCCAGTGATATCACGGGGTTAGATACAGAGTAAAGATTCCCCTTCAAATCTTTTTGACATTTCACAGAACAAAGACTGAGTGAAGTGAAGATTTGATCAGAGACATGTATTTTGAGCAAAACTGAAACGCAAGTTGTCAATGGTTGACAAAAAAATAAGCCAACAGGATTAAAAGAAGTACAGTGGAAAACATTCAAACAGACCTACCAATTCCTTCAATCCGTTGTAAGGTTTTGAACCAAGTTCCGGTCTCGAGCAGCCATGAACAACTGTTCTATCACTGAGCTCTACATTACTATGTCTCAGTTTGCTCTGATACGAAACTCTCCTTCAACAAAATTTCTTGAAAGTCTATCTCAACACAAGGTTTATTCCAATCACCGACAGCTTTCACCTGAGTTATAAAGTACAAATGCCATTGAACATCGCTGTAATTTAACATACAGTTAAGTTCAAAATCTCAGCCTCTTCCAAAATCTGGAAAATACAGAGCACATTTCCTCTAATACAGAACATATACTGAGCACTGAAATTATTGTAAATCCATAACACACTCCCTCTTTAAAAAGTCATTTATGGAGGACAAATATTATAGTTGCTTCACGAGAATATTATCACACAAAAATAAACTCTAGAAACGCCAGTGAGTCAAGATGATCGCAATTTGTCAGAAAACAAACTAACTGAATTGAATAAAACAATAAGCTACACTGGAGACATTAGGGTAGGTGACTGAAGGCTCAATCAAAAGAGGAAGGTTTAAAATAATTTAAAGGACAGAAGGATCTCAAAGGGGACTTCCCAAATTTAGGGCACCAGTCATCTAGGTGGCATGGTCAACTTGGGGAGAAGGAAATCTGAAAAGACAGGGTACTCTGTTTCTTGCATAGTTTATGCACTTTGACAGGAAGATTTTAAAAAAGAGAGTCTTATCACAAACAAAATTACAGAATTCCGATGTGCAGAGGGACCCTGGTGTTAAAATGCATAAATTACTAAAGATTAGCGCGCAGTACAAATTCCACGATAGAAAGGCATCCTGGCTTGGAAATATATTGCTGTTCCTGCAGTGTCACTAGATCAAGATCTTGGAACTCCCTCCCCGACAGGATTGCGGGTCAATTTTCAGCACAATTAGATCTCCTGGAATACAGGGAGAACTAACTATTTGGATACAGAACTGGCTCAAATGTAGAAGACAGAGGTTTTTGGTGGTGAGTTGCTTTTCAGACTGGAGACCTGCGACCAGTGGAGTGACACAAGGATCGGTGCTAAGTCCACTACTTTTCATCATGTATGTAAATGATTTGGATGTGAGCATAAGACTTATGGTTAATAAGTTTGCAGATGACACCAAAATTGGTTGGTGTAGTGGATAGCAAAGAAGGTTACCTCAGATTAATACATGATCTTGATCAGATGGGCCAATGGACTGAGGAGTGGCAGATGGAGTTTAATTTTGATATATCTGAGGTACTGCATTTTGGGAAACCAAATATTAGTGGGACTTATAAACTGAATGGTAAGATCCTGTGGAGTGTTGCTGAATGAAGAGATCTTGGAGTGCAGGTTCATAACTCCTTGAAAGTAGAGTCGCAGTAGAAAACATTAAACAACAAATTTACACTGTAATCATTCTTGTCTGATCAATTTATCTACCTCCCACTCTGCACCAAAACACTGATCCGATAAAACCACCGATTAAGATTTACAAAAAAAAAATCCAAATTTCAAAACCAGTGAGTTACATCAATTTTCCTCTGAATCTTCCACTGTAGATTTTCTGGGTCTTTTAGGTCTTCTGCTGCACAGATTTCATAGAAACAGGTACCTTTCAGAGAGCGATTCTGCAGGCAGTCTGCATTTGTTAGTGTTCTTTGCCGCTCAGGTTAACTGTCCAAAATAACCTACTTTATACACCAAAACATCTCATTGTCTTATTGGTTTGAAATGATTAAAATTCAAATTCAATTACATTTTGGTTTCTTGGGGCATAAGTTAACTGATTGGCCAAATTCGAATTTGTTGCATACCATAGCATTGAGCTTCGCCATTTGTTTCATCCAAATGTTACTTTTTAAAAATTGTTCAGCACATGCTGTGCTTGTTCAGTCTTGCTAGCTTCCACTCTCTTTAAAAGGTACAGTACACGCCTTCAGGTTCATAACAATCAATACATCTTATTCTTAAATTTTGTTCTGTTGTTTTAAACACCCTGACAAGAGAAACCATGCATCCAGCTGAATTTTGTCAAAATCGTGCATGGCTCAACAAGACTTCTTATCTAAGACCTATATTGATCATGATTCGTATCAAAAGGCCTTCCAGAAACATGTATACCCAACATCTTTGAAAAGCTTCAAAAACAATTATATATTTTTCTTTAGTTTAGGGGATCAAAACTGCGCAAAGTGTGTCAGATGTGGACTTCGCAATTCCCAGCACAGATAGAGAATCAAAAAGTGTGGTGCTCGAAGAGCACAGCAGGTCAAGCAGCATCCGGGGAGCAGGAGAGTCGATGTTTCGTGCACATTCCTGATGAAGGGTTTATGACCGAAATGTCGATTTTCCTGCACTACGAATGCTGCCTGACCTGCTGTGATTTTCTAGTGCCAAACTTTCCGACTCTGACCTCCAGCATCTGCAGTCTCCCTGTCCAGATTCAGTAAAACATTCCTACGTTTGAACCCAATATGCTTTGCCAAAAACAATATCATTCCAAACCTCTTGCAGCATCTGCAGATTAACTTTATGGGGTAGGGTCAGAGGATGTCCATTCGGCTGCACCATTCAGAATGCTTATGGCTGATCACAGTGTGTATGACCATCCATCTCCTTTCTGTTCCCAATGAACATTGACTCTCCTGCCCAGCAAACATCAGTCGAGCTCAGCCTTGAATAGCCTTCAGTAACCGGGACTGCTCCCGAAGGATGAAGACACCACAGTTAGCACAACACGTCCATATTTCATTGCAGGACCCGTTATTATAAAACGGTGTTAACCTAACATCAAATTGCCACCTCTTTTGAAACATAAGGACAGAATAATTAGGAATAGCCATAAACCATTCAGCCCTCTAAATCCGTCCCTCATTCCCACTAACTCTTTCCAATTAAATATGTATTAAACTCATTCTCCATTCTTGTCCTGGGAAGAGAATACCAGAAAGAATAACACCACACGAGCATTGAAAAATGAACAGAATTAGGCCTTTTTTTGCCATTGAGTTTGATTTGACATTTCATAATGGCTGAGAGATTTCTCACCTCCTGACTTCACACTATAGCCCTTGATAGTCATATTCATCAAACACCTATCTATATCTGTCTTATAGACACTGGTGTCTATGTCTCTGTGTGTCTGTATGTGTGTTCATGTGTTTGTGTGTCTGTGTGATTGTGTATCTACATCAGTTCATGTGTGTATTTGCCAGTGTGTTTTATCTTTGTTTTGTCTATTTGTGTGTGTCTCTCTCTCTCTGTATGCCTCTCCATGCGTGCGGGTCTACCTCCATATCAGCACCGTGAGTGTCAGTATTTTGGCGTGTTTAGCTATGTTTCTGAGTATTTCTGTGTCTGCATGTCTCTACAATGATGTATTTGCTGTTGTGGGAGGGAGACACTCTGTACAGACAGAGTGGTTAAAGTGAGAATTGTCGTTCACTAAACATTGTTTCTTACTCAGTTAGTAGAATGTCGATATTATGAAATCTCCATACGATTCACTCTGGTCATCTCTGCCTTTTGCAAGGGTCCACCCCACATGTCAGGCAATGGGGGTGACGGAACGGATTTCGAGAACTCCACTACCTGGCTTTGACCTTTCTGTTCTTTTCCAGGCTATTTCTTCTGGAATGAAAGAAAGGGAGGGTAAGAATGATGGTGGGATTGGATGCGCTTGTTGTTAGTGCCATTTACGTGTGGGGGTGGGGAATGGTGATGTGTCCAGATGGAGTCAGTCCACAGTGCAAAATCCATAAGGTGTTATTAGTGTGAGTATTGCGTAGGCGACAGACAAAATGTTGGAAGGACGGTGCTGTATTTAATAGTGAGACTGGTAGTGGATGAGATAGAGCATGAGCCTTGTTCGGGGGTAATTGTTATAACAGACATACCATCAGTGTGAGGGAGCAGCGAGAATACGGCGACTTTTCGCATGGCAGAGCAGGGAAGATTATTTATGCTTGTCCGGTTTGCTGGACATTTCTTCAGATCATCCCAGCGTCGAGGTGAGCCTCCCTCAATATTTTGTCCAAATCTATCACTAATAACACGACATACCCTGTCCCTCAGATTCCGCGGAAACAGCTTGCGTGGATCTTGCAAAGAACAACGTGAAGCAAACATTGGTGTGTTATATATGTAAACCAAAACTGCTGTGCAAATTTTGTGCATCTTATGCTCTGGAAATTAGATATGCAACGTTGTAGATGCTGCAGTAACTAGCTTAGATTAGATTACTTACAGTATAGAAACAGGCCGTTTGGCTCAACATGTCCACACCGACCCTACGAAGAGCAACCAACCCAGACCCATTCCGCGACATTTACCCCTTCACCTAACACTACGGACAATTTAGCATGGCCAATTCATCTAACCTGTACATCTTTAGACTGTAGGAGGAAATCGGAGCACCCGAGGAAACCCACGCAGACACGGGGAGTATGTGGAAACTGCACACAGATAGTTGACCAAGGCGGGATTTGAACCTGGGTCTGTGGCGCTGTGAGGCAGCAGTGCTAACCACTGTGCCACGCGGCTAATACTGGATGATCTCAAGTTACACCCAAACTGCATTAACTAAGTGACTGCTAATGCTGTGAAAGATAAATCCCAGAAGTGCATATCAGGTAGCTTGAATGTTATGCTGTGAACCAAACTAGAGAGCTGGTTATTTCGGATTTGGTGTTGCATCGTCAGAAGGACTAATTACTAACCTTGCTCTGAAGCAACTTTTGAGGAATAGTGGCATTAATATGTTGTGTGAACATTCTGGTCAAACATCATGGAAGCCTGGAGGCTAGGGTGACAAGTTAGCTCCAGTGACTTGGGAAAGTATAATATCAAAATCAGTGGGAGAGAAGCAATGGTTGTTAGCGTCATAGAGTCCTACAGCACTGAGACAGGCCCTTCAGCTCAAAGTGGTCCATTCCGAACAAAATGTCAATTCACACTAACCCCATTTCCATGCCATTGCCCCGTATCATTCTCATCCTTTCCCACTCATGCATTTGTCCAAATGCCTTTCAAATGTTGCGAATGTAGCCGCCTCAACCATTCTGCTGGCAACGCATTTCATATGCCTACCACCTTCTGTGTAAAAACGTTGCCCCTCAGTATCCCTTTTATTTTTTTCCCTTCTAACCTTAAACCGATGCCCGTTAGTCATTGATTCCCAACACTGGGAAATAGACTGAGGGCATTCACCCTATCCATGCCTCTCGTGATCTTATAAATTCTATAAGATTTCCCCTCAGTCTCGTACACTCTAAAGAAAAATTACCTCGCCTGTCCAAACTCTGGCTATAACTCATACCATTGAATACTGTCAACATCCTTGTGATTTTTTTCTGCATTCATTCCAATTTAAGCACATACTTCCTATAGCAAATTGAACAAAACTGAACACAATTTCCAAGTGCAGCCTCACCAGAGTCCTGTCTAACTGCAACATAACTCCCCGACTTCTATCTTCAGTCCTCTGACTAATTACAGACGGTGTGCCATCTACCTGTGTTTCTACTTTGAGAGAAGCATGCACCTGAATTCCACGGACACTCTGTTACAGTACACTCCTGAAGGTCCTAACATTCGCCACAAAACCCCGACTTTGATTTACTTTCGAAAATGCAAGACCTCTCACTTATCAATATTAAGCTCCATTTCCCATTTCTCGGCCCATTTCTCGGCTCATTTCCCCAGCTGATCAAGGTCCTGCTGCAATTTCCGAGAACATTCCTCAGTTGCCAGAATACTGCCTATTTTAGTGTCATCAGAAAAATTACTAATCATACCTGGTACATTCTCAACAAAATCATTGATAGACATAACAGCAATGGTCCCAGCACTGACTTCTGAGGCACTTCGCTCGTCACAGACCTCCAGTCCGGCAAGCATCCTTCCACTATTACCCTCTATTTCCTACCATTAAGGCAATTGTGTGTTCAATTTGCCAGCTCCCACTGGATTCCATGCGAACGACCATTTCAGAGCAGCCTATCATGTCGAACCTGATCAAAGGCGTTTCTGAAATCTATATAGACTACGCCTACCACCCTATCCTCCTCAACAATCCTGGTCACTTTATCGAAGAACTCTAAAAATGTGTAAACTATGATCTCCCATCCACAAAGCCGTGTTGTCTGCTCCTAATCAAATTCTGTCTTTCCAAATGTATGTGTATCGTATCTCAGAGCCTTCCCAAGTAACTTGCCTATCACAATTGTGAAGCTAACTGGTTTATAGTTCCCAGGTTCTTCGTTGCAAGACTGCTTGAATAAGGGCGCAACAATCGCTCCCCACCAGTCCTCCGACACTTTACCTGTGGCTAATGATAATGCAAACGTATCAGCCAGGGCCCCCGCATTTTTTTCTCTTGCCGATTGCAGTGTTCTTGGATGTATCTCGTCAGAACCAGGCGATATACAGAAATACTGCGAAGTCTGAAAAATGCGTTTCTTTCTTTAATGTACAATCACCAAAGAAAGGGGAAAGTGACTTAATGATGATTAACATAACAAATTAAATTTATATTAATAATCGGAAGTGACTTCAGTAGAATTCCAGACATTGTGGAAACTTGAGAAATCTCAGGCATTTGTCTGTGTGGAAATTGCACATTCTCCCCATGTCTCCATGGGTTTCGTCCGGGTGCTGTGGTTTCCTCCAACAATCCAAAGATGTGCAGGTTAGGTGAATTGGCCTTGCTAAATTTCCCATTGTGTTCAGGGATGTGTGCATTAGGTGCATTAGTCAGGGGAAATGTGGAGTCGTAGAGGAATGGGTCTGGGAAGGTTATGTACACCTGTTGGGCCCAAGGGCATTTTTCACACTGTAGACATTCTAAGAACATAAAGACTGCATAAATCAGCAATCCGTACCTCAAAGAAAACAAAACAAAAGCAAGGTCAAATGTGGAAATTTGAAATCGGGAGAGGAGAATCTATTGTTGTGTGTAGGAAAATGGCCGAAAAATTAACCAGTTACCTTTCACCTATCTTCTTGGAGAAAGATACACAAAAGCACCCATAAACACCAAGTGATCATATAGAACTTGTGAAACTAAAGACACAAATTCGATTTATACCAATAACAGGATTGTACTTGAAAATATAGCGAGATTGATCATTGCTGCGTCTAACAACTCGGATGTACTTCTTATCAAATTAGAAATAAATCAGCAATATAAATATTAATTGCTTTGTCAATGACTGACTGCATTTTATTTTCCTGTACATTCTGCAGATGCCATAAGCCTTTGTAGATAAATGATAAATAGTAAACGTGATCCAAGCATTAGAGATGACTGGAAGGGATGCAAGCATATAGCAAAAAAAAGAGTTGGTGTGGAGAACTGCAGACCAATTAACTTAACATCTGTAGAGAAACAGTTGGAATCTATTATATAGGATGTGATATTAGATATTTAGAAATTAATTGCAACTTCGGGGAGAATCAACAGGTATTTATAACAGAGAAATCATTATTGACAAACTTCGAAATCACTTGAAATTGTTTACTACATCATACATAATGGAGAACCAGCATAAATGGCATCTTTGGATTTTCAGAAGGTTTTCGGAAGCACTAGCTTTCGAAGTGCATAATCACGTGACAAAGAAGCAGCGCATCGAAAGGTAGAGTACCCGAGTAAAACTGTTGTTGTATAACCTGGTGGCGTATTTTTTTTACCTTATCATTTGTGGTAATCATAGATGGTGCAACTGTGAATATGGAATGGGGTGGGGAGAGAGTGATAAATCTATTTGTGTTTGGCTGGGTGGTTGGCAGTGAGGAGGAATGTTTAAAATTAGAGGAAGGTAAAATAGAATGGTCAGGTAGGCAGATCAATGGCAGATGGAATGTAACTCTGATAAAGATGAGGTGATGCACTTTGGAGGAAGGAGCCAGACAGAGGGGTACTCAATGAATGGCAACACACTAGGAAGCTCAAAGGGTGCTTCTCCACAGATCGATGAAGGTTAATGCATAAGTTGAGAAAGCATAGGGGACCGTAGACATCGCCTTTCTTCATCGAGGCACAGATTGTAAGAGCTATGCGGAAAATGGTTCGGCCAAGAATGAGTACTGTGTGTAGTTCCAGAATCCACATTACAGGAAGGATGCAATTGAAATGGAAGGGAGGCAGCGGAGATACACCATGATGTTCCCTGGAATAGAGCATATCACCTATGGAAAGAGGCTCGATAAGCTCGGGTTGTTTACTTTAGAGCAGAAAAGGCTGAGGGAGATGTGATTCAGAGGATAAGATTGGAGCGGCATGGACAGAGTGAATAGACAGCAGCTGTTCCTTTTTTCAAATGTCCTACAGCAAGGAAGCACACGTTTAAAGTGAAGGGTTTAACGTTTAGAGAAAATTTGAGGATTATTTTTCACTCAGATAGTTAAAGACATACACGGGAGTGCACCTGACGTGCCATAACATACTTGGCCATGGACATCGTGTAAAAAAGTGGGACTAATGTATCCCTTGCTGCACTTCTGACGGTAAAGAGTCATTGCTCCTATGATTTTATGGCTGTGAAAGGTCACTCATTGAGCGGCTTAAGACAGAAATTGATAGGTTTCTGATCAATATATAAACAAGGGTTATAAATGTGAACTTGTAATGGCAAAATTAATGGGGAAAAAAGAAGCAGTTTCCTTACAGTCTGAAACCAGAGAATGGCGAATGGAGAACAGGGAACTCGTAGAACTATGGAGCAAATACTTCACTCACGTCTTCACAGAAGAAGACAAAACCAAAAAAAAGGTATCTTCCCAGCAATACTATGAAAAATTAGTCTGGTGCGAAAAGGGAATCAAATGTAATTATCAACAGCTTTAGAGAAAGTATTGGAAATGAAAGTATTGGGCATAGACATAGTCAACAGCGATTTATCAAATGGAAATCATATTTGAGAAACTGACTTTTAGCAAAATTATGGTAAAGCTAGAAATGCAACACGATGGATTGTCAGGAAAATTATTGGCAAAGCCCCAAGCCTACCATACAAATTCGTATCTTATAGGATTGGGACTAGTATTGGACATGGTTTTGGAATGGGAACGCTAACAGAGTAAGAACAGAACTGTTGTTTTTTTCGAATGGAAGGCTTGGGGATATCGCAGCAATCGGGGATTGGACCCAGCCATTTCCAATACACACCAAAATTTTGTTTGAAAGAATCAAATGCAAAAATCCCAAGTCTGCTGATGGCTCTAAACGACGTCGGATTGTGAGTGGATGAGCAGGATGTAAAAAAAGCTCTAAGGTGACTGACGCATGTGGAGTGTCTGGGCAAATGCTTGGCAGATGGAAAGCAATGTGGGTAGATGTGACATTGTGCACTTTGGTAGGAAAAACAGTTCGGCAACCTACTGCTTTAAAAACGATTGATTAAAAAGTATTAATCTATACGGTAACTTATGCTGCATTTTTGTTTCCTTCTGTGCAGCCCTCCAAGTCCATGTAGGACCGTGTACATAGACCCACCAGGTGGGTAGCTGTAACATTGAAAAGGATTTGGATCGGCTTGTTCACCAGTCACTGAAAGAAATATTGCAGGAACAGGAAGCTGTTAGGAAGATAAATGCTGCATTCACCTTCATTTCAGGGGGATTTGGGTCCAGGAGTAAGGGTGTCTTACGACAGCTGTACAGGGCCTTGGTGAGACTCCTTCTCGAACATTGTGCAGTTTTGTGTGCAGTTTTGATCTTCTTACCTAATGAAGGACAAACCTGACATTGAGGGAGAGTAGCGAAGGATGATCACACTGATCTCTGGGAAGACAGGCTTGTTGTGGAACAGGCTTCGGGGTGACTGAGCCTGTATTCCATGGGGTTTAGGAAAATAAGGGACGATCTCAGTGAAATATATAAAATACCGATAGGGTGAGACAGATTCGAAGCAGGGATGATAATTCCCCGGCTTGGATGCGAACCCTCCAAAATATCAGGTAAAAACCAAAAATTAAAGCTCGTCTCACACACACACGCAAGCACAGTCTAAGGAGAATCTTCAAATCATATCTTGTAATGATATAGTACAGTTAATAGAATACTTCCACACTACAGTCACTGAATACAGTAGTGTATATTTCCCCAAGTTCTTCACCAGAAAGCGCGCAAGCTGGCTGACTGTGTGATGCCGACGCAGAATTCCAGTTCACCCCAAGATTCTCCTACCTCCACCTCCCCCCATCCCTCACCCAGTTTGAAATAAAGTTATTTCTAAATGTGGAGTACAATTCCGAATTCCAGGGCTCAGTTTCAAGGCTTGCAACGTTGATTGCATTCCTATGTTAGCTGAACACACTAAGGGTGCATTTTGCAGGCAGAAGATCCTGAGGCTGGGTTTTGCTGTACAATGGTGCCCAGCAAGGAATTGTGTCACAGCTGACGGGAGTTCACTTTATAGAAAAATAAGGTGCGTAATTCACGGATCATATTGTAGCCAAATCGCATTTAATAGACACATGTTTTCAGAGAACTGCCTGTATATTGAATAGAGGAGCAAAATTGATGGACCAAAGGAATTACAGCAGTTATTATTTTATATTTCACGATGGTTAAACGATGTTTAAGGGATATGAACACTGTGTGGGGAAAACTGCATTGAGGAGATTTCCTCCATGAGCTTGAATGTGGGAGTCTCAATGTGTTGAATGGCCTACTCCTTTCTTGATATTTCTGTGCAGTCTGTGGGAAAGCTCTGAAAATGTTGTCACAAGCTTTCAGTTGTTAGGAAGGACGTCCCTGCAGGGTCGACAGGCTGTGTTTCCCATTCCCTTTTCTGGTACCGAGGCTGGTGTTGGGTGTTCTGTCTGGGATTATCCTTTAAGTCCTCGGAGAACTTTGATCCAATTAGTGTCTTTCTTGGCCATTTCAGAGTCCATTGAAGAGTGTGTCACATGCCTGCGTGTCTGGAGTCACTGTGACGCCAGACCAGGAAAGCACAGGAGATTCACTTCCTGAAAGTACATTGGGGAAGGCAATTGCTGTTTACAATCGACATTGAATGCAAGGTCACTGTTACTGACACCAGAATTGAGATGTTGATATTTTATTAATTGTTTTTAACTTCCAGCAGCTGCCAGAGTATTAGCCTGGTCTGGATTAGTAACCCAGCAATATTTCCACAACTGCACCATCTCCACATGGAGACCTATCAGAAACCACACTGAGAAGGTTATTTCTGTGCTACCTGACAGCTCCGTCAATTGGAACTGCCACCAATTTGACTATCGTGATGGGACTGAGGGGGTGGTAATTGGTCAGATTGCAATTATTCTCCTTTTCGAGAACTGGACATAGCTGAGTAATTTTTCACAATGCCAGGGAGAAGTCAGAGTTGGAGCTGGAATGAAATAGCACCAAAAGGGACAAGGCTTGTTTTGTAGCACAGGTCTTCAGTCCTATTGCAGGAAATGTGTCTGGGCCCATTGCCTTTGTCGTATCTTCTGTGTTCAGTTGTTTCGTTATGTCACGTGCAGCGAATCGAAATGATTGAAGACTGCCATCTGTGAATCTGTGGGCGTCATGGCGAGGGTGAGGTGGATCATCGACGCAACACTTCTGGCTGAGGACAGTACAGAGACTACATCCTTTAATTTTTCATTGAAGTAAAGGGGTGTTCCATTATTTTGGATGGGGATATCTGTGGAGCCGTCTCCTCCAGTGAGCTGTTTAATGTTCCATTATCATTTATGTTTGGATGTGGCAGGACTGCAGAATTTAAATCTCGTCTGTTAAACTTGGGATCATTTCTCCCTCTCCATTTGATGTTCGTCCCTCTGTTTGGAGTGTAACCAATCATGTGCGGTAGCTTTAATGGGTTGTCATCAGGTTTATGTACACTGGTTCTGACTCTGGCCCGTTCATCCACAATCATGACTGAACAGTAGATCAGCTTGATGGTAATGGTAGACTGAGGGATTATCCTAGGGAAAATGTTGTAGTTTGTCATTGACTACAGATCTGCATCTGCTGCTACTGTGGTCTAGATCATCACGTGATAGACCAGTTTGAGCTGCAATATCTGCAGGTCAATTCTACTGACTGTCCCCGAGTTCACCCCGAGACCCATTCACCCATTAGCCCTGTACTCAGTGACCTGACCTGTTTTCTGATGTAGTAACACTAACATTTCCACATTCTCATTCTGCTGAGGGTCTTTCCCTAGTGTCATGCCTCCAATTTGTAACATTACTCAAACACTTTAACATGCTCACCTGAATCTTTTCCTTTCCCGTAATGCCATCTTCTGAGTTTGAAGTGAATGCGTTTTCCTTTATTTCTCTAACTAACCATGATTAAGAGCTTTGTAGTGTCTATATTTTGCCCTGTAAAATCTTGCAAAGTTATTCTGGAGATCCCTGAGAATGTAAAAAACAAACTTGATAAATGAGGACTGGTAGACACGAGGCTTTCCAGAGATTTTCCGCAAGGCATCACAAAATAAGAGTTGTGACACAAGACAGGAGCTCATAGTATGACGGATAATGCATTGGTATGGGATGACAATTGGTAAACACATAGAAATCGGAGAGTCAGGATTAATCGATCTTTATGATAAAATGAATCCACTGGATTACCAGAAATATCAGTCCGATGGCAAGAGTTATTCACAATCTATAGTGATAACCTGATTGCGGGAGCTGAATGTGTCCCCATGGGAATATGCCCTCGAACAGACTCTTGAAGAAAAAGTGGCAAAGGTGTAAACGTGCCTGAGAGCTGTCTGCCTGGTGACAGGTGCCCAGGGGGTTGAATGATTGAAAGTTCCTGTAACATAGAGCTGAGATAACCATCATATTAACCGCGATCTTATTAAATGCCAGAGCACGTTTCAAGGGCGGAAAGGCCTCAGGATGGATTTGAATTGTATGTGATTGTATGTGATTTATTCTTTCCCCTTGTATTTTATATACTGGGGCATTGATATTTTCCTGAAAATGGAAATTATTTAGAAAGTTATCTGGAACATTCCATAATCAGTATTCTCCAGAACATTCTATCAACATGTGAGGGTATTGCAATAGCGAGAGAGAGAGAGAGAGAGAGAGAGAGAAGGTGCTGCATGCAATAGAGGGAGTGGTGGAGCCTGAACCTTGTTTGGAGGCAGGTGCTATAACAGATATACCGTGAGTGTGAGGGAGCAGAGAGAATACGATTACCCTTATCCTGACAGAGGGTGGAAGGATATTGATGCATGTCCTGTATTGCTGGACATTTCTTCAGACCGCGGATACTGCACTGAGCTGGTTGGTGAGCTCAGACCATGATCGGTGGGTCTGGCACTTTGGCCCACTCTTGGAAGAGCATGGTCTCCCTCTATACACTAGCCTATCACCAGGAACCCCGTGCCCCTGTCGAAAAACCGTGGTGCAATTACCACTTATTTGCCATGCTTGGGGTAACTGTGTAGGGCACCTTCGAACTGAGAAAGCTCATCCGAGTGTCTATTCGCCTTTTAAAGATGAGACCAGTGCCAGGGATCACGGAATATCCAGTGGCATCAGTGCGATATTGAGTACCTCCAGCCGTGATGGGTGGGAGATTGGGTTGCCATTGAATGTGAGGGCACCGCGTGGTGAGGTGGTTAGTTAATGAGGTGAGTTCTATAAAATAGCATCAGGAATCTAACTTGGCTTCATGTAGATAACTCCTGTCACATCAATGAAATCCATTATTGTTAGAATCAGCCCAATGAGTCACAGACTCTGCTGTGCTCAGTCAAGTTGCAGAACAAGCGCTCATCCAAAACTCCATCATCTGAACTCACACCAATATCCCATTCACCTGTCATTCCTGGGAATACTGGTTCACTTTGTAGGATACACTCAAAATATCTTCACTACAGCAATCTGAAACCTGTGATCTTCCATGAAATTGTTTCTTAATCCACTTTCTCTTTTTCCACAAATCATTTTGTTTATTGGTATTTAAACTGATTTCCTCGCCATCTCTCTCTGGCAATGATTTTGACACCCACAACACCCCTTCTCATGGCTCAATGGAGATATGGAGCTATAAGCGAATGGGAACTGTAACTTCTAGCATGGGTTACAAGTATCCCCGCGCTTGGCAGAGATATAACACAGTTTTACTGAGAAACGCACTGTGGTGGTGTACACATCTCTACATGCTAGAGGGGGAACTGCTCCTGGTTTACCGATCAGTTCACTGCTATTCACTGCACAGCTCCCCATACCGAAAAGACACCTTGTCCGCGTTTATAGAGCAAGACACTGGTGTGAGCTTCATATCACCCCATGCTGGACAGACGGTTTCATTCAGGTTTCTGAATCAATGCACTGATGTTGTCTGTACTGCTCCCCATGTTTGACAGGTAGCTAGTGGACTGGTGAGACTTGCACAGTATTCCATCCTGGACAGATTGCTCGGTTGTCCTGAGCCTGGATTTCACTGTGCTCCATGCTGAGCAGATCTCTCATCTGGGCTTATACGTGTCTGGGCTGGATCTATGATGTGGATTGAGTATCCGGTATAATTCCTAGTAGAGCTCTCACTCCTCCCGCTTGGCGGATTTTACTGCCAAACCCATATTTCTGCAACATATTGTCCATGAAGTAATTACCCAAGCAAAACATGAATATCTGTCCCTCGTGTTATGGTCCCGAGCAGACCACCTCAAAATACATGGAAAAGATAGTCTCTAAGCGAGCGTTGTCTTATTTTAAAGGTAAATGTGAGGTGTTGTGTTTCAGATTCAATTCGATTGGTCAAAATATTCGACATTAAACAAATCGCAAGCTATTCAAACACTCCCGATAAAATAAAACAGCAACAAGAGGAACTTGGAATACCTTCATTCCATTGGAAAACATAACAGAATAATCGATTGTCTAACTACTACACAGTAACTGCTCCAATATGCTAACATGCAATAAGTACACACTTGCCAAAAAAACAAATGCCGGAAACAGATTGTCTCACATGCAGTTCTCCTATCCAGGAGGAAAGAACATCAAAAGACATTTCTGAGAGAAATCTCAGAGAGACGGTGTAGCAGCTGGGAGAGGTTTACTGTATTCCATCCCTGCTGAGACCTCAGCAATAACTGGCCAAATGTAGAACTAAGAATCCTGTTTTTATGAGAGTTTGACCATCACTCCACAGGACCAGGCAGCGGCTTCAATGACCACAAGGAATGGAATGTATCTACACCCTCTATGACACTGTAGGAGCCTCTCAGAAATGTCTAACCCCACCTAAGCTGTTAAATGACAGTAAGACAAATGTCAAAGTTAAGCATGAATAAATGAAACAAAATGATGCGGCGGGTCTGATGATCATACACAGACAGCCTCGGGAGTCCAGCAATTCTTACCCTGCCAAAACACAGTAGAATCATCGAGCTTGTAAAGAGAAAACATCATCTCTCTGCCTCACCTCTAACTTTACAACTGGAAATGTGCCCTAAGCCTAACAGCCAGCAATATCAACATCTTACGAAGACCAACATACGAGGGTTGTAGTGAATGGGGATAACTGAAGCTGTTTGTTCATTGACTGTGATTTTTTTCGATCTCCATGTTTCCAAACTGTGTCACTGGAGGGTTTCTATTTCTATTAATAAGGGGTTTTCTTCAACCTGTGATCCCATCGTATCAAGGGCAGCGTCATCCTTAAGATAATTTGACTCAGCAGCTACAGGAAGAGGGAGAGGAAGATAATCTTAGAACAACAGACTGGAATGTTCCAACCATGGATCAGAATCAGAAAGCATAAGACTGGAATATTCCAATAATGGACTAGAATCTGAGAGCATTAGACTGGAAAGTTCCAATAATGGATCAGAATGTGAGAGCATAAGACTGGAATGTTCCAACAATGGATTCAGAATCTGAGAACAATACACTGGAGTGTTGAAATGATAGATCAGAATTTGAGAACATTAGACTGCAATGTTACAACAATGAATCAGAATCTAAGAACATTAGACTGGAATGTTACAACAATGGACAGGAGTTTCTCCTGAGGTATTTACGATCTTTATCTGGATTGGCCATCTTCAGAGTTGGAATACGAGCCATACTGACGATTATTCAGGCAGGTTACTATCTCATCCTCGCAATTATTGGTGTTCCTGACATGCCTATCTCTGTCAATTCTATTCGCAATGTTGAAGGTTATTGCTATTTCGGTTATTTATATTTAACAATTGCATAAAATGTTATCTTCCGTTCCAGTCGCATACTCCACTTCATTTCCATCAATTTCAGACTTCTCACTCATAAAGATCAAAGAATGAACAATACTGCTCAGATCATCGAGTCTTCCATACGTCCTGTAATGTTTTATGTCTCTGTATTCTCTCTGTAATCAAACATGCCAACACATATCTTTATAATATCCCCAGGCTCCAGCTCCGCCTCAGTGATGTTGGTGAATTAACTGCCTTCTACTCCTTTGTTAACTTCATATTTTACAGTTCCGGTTCTCTTTTGACCACTCTTCAGTTACAAATACTTTGATCACAAACCTGTTCTTGCCTCTACAGTTATTTCATAATAGGGACCCTATATCAGAGTAATAATGCCACTGGACGGGTAATTCAGACGCACAAGTTATGACTTTAAAGACTTTGGTTCATATCCTACCACAGCCAATGACAGAAATTCAATTCGAATGACAATAATTGGAATTAAACCTCATTTTACTAACAGCGACCAAAAGCCATCAGGATTACTTTTATTATTTCACTGATGGCTTTTGGTAAAGACTACTAAGTGTGACTACAGACCCACAACTACATGATTGGCTCCATATTGTATGGATAAATGGCCTCACAGTCAAGGGAAATCAGTGATGGACAACAAATTCTGCCCTTGCAGGGATGCTGACATCCCGTAAAACAACAATATTAAAAGTCAAATAAACCAAGAACAGTGGATGCTGGAGATCTGAAATAAAATTCTCCAGCGTCTGAAAGTGTTAGAGAGTCTCAGCAAGTATGGCAGCCTCTGTCGGGTGAAAAACAAATAAAGTTTCGAGTATCGTGACTCTACATCAACACTGAAACCAACTGGGACATAATGTTATTTAAATCAGGAATGGCTGGATGAATAAGGAGGAGTTGAATGGCTTGAGAAATGTCCAGCAAGAGAGGGAGAGAGAAACGAAAAGCAAACAAAGGGACTACTGGTGATGAACTAGAAGAGAAATAAAATGGGAGCTTATTCTTATATTTCCCCTTTTCCAGTATTCCTGAACATCACACCAATTTATAAATTTCCATGTTTAAATTGAGTTACATTCCCTCTATCTCCCTTCTCTGAGTGTGGTGATCAACTCCATTGCCAATACTGCTGCTGCCCTTATAGTTGCTGAGATACAGGAAACGTAATGTCACATTGTCAACTGGTTCTTTGGAGGAAGGAACTGTGGAACTGTAGCAGAGATTTTATTTCTTTCTGGTAGGAAGATAAACATTTTCAACACTGAATAGGTGCACTGTGTGTGTGGGGATTTGACTGCTCCTTACAGAGTAAGGGGAGGTTCTGTGGACGCTTGACTGGGGTTTGTGTTGTCAGATGCTGCATCCATTCAGACAGACCAAAGGGTATATTGAACCCATTCTGGACAAGATATGGGCATTGCATTTACAGAGGGTTTGGGACCATGGCAAACAAATAGAGCTGAGACTACACAGAAACGAAGTTCCATACACGGGGAGGGGCAGGGCATGCACGATACACTCTGAGATTTCCAGGAGAATTTGTCTAAACTGGACCAATCCCAAGTGTAAAACGTGAAACGCAGCGTCTTTCAAAAGTGAAGTGTTCACTGAGCTGTATCCACTCCTTCAATATAATCTGTTGCCTCAAACCAGGGAAAGGACTCACCATGAAATGAACTAAATGGATTCTGAAACTTTCCAGACAGGAGTGTGACATATCCATCATCTCCAGAGTGCAGTCCTCCGCTGTATCACTAGCTTACAGAAGCCCTCTGCCTGCTGAGAGGAATACAGTGGTTCTCTCAAACCATCTTCTATATCATTAATATATATATTGTAAAAATCTGCGGTCCCAGCACTGATCCCTGTGGTACCCCACTGGTCACTGCCTTCCATTCCGAAATGCGAGCCGTTTATCACTACTCTTTGTTTCCTGTCAGCCAACCAACTTTCGATCCAAGCTTGTACTTTGCCCCCAATACCTTGTTGGTTGCCTCATTAGCAAATTTGCAAATGACACTAAGATTGGTGGAGTAGCAGATAGTGTAGGGAATTGTCAGAGAGTACAGTAGAATATAGATAGATTGTAGAATAGGACAGAGAAATTGAAGATTGAGTTCAGTTCGGAAAAATGTGAGGTGATGTATTTTGGAAGATCCAATTCAAGAGCGAAATACACAGTAAAAGGAAAGTCCTGTGGAAACTTGATGTACAGAGAGATCTGGGAGTTCAGGTCCATTGTTTCCTGTAGGTGCCAATGCAGGTTAGTAAAGTCGTCAAGAAGGCATACAGCATGTCTTCCTTCGTTAGAAGGAGTATTGAGTACAAGAGTTGGTAGGTCATGTTACAGTTATATAAGACTTTGGTTCGGCCACATTTGGAATACTGCATACAGTTCTGGTCGCCACATTACCAAAAGTATATGGATGATTTGGAGAGGGTGCAGAGTAGGTTAACCAGGATGTTAGGTAAAAACAAGGACGGCAGATGCTGGAAACCAGAGTCTAAATTAGAATGGTGCTGGAAAAGCACAGCCGGTCAGGCAGCATCCGAGGAGCAGGAAAATCGATGTTTCGGGCAAACACCCTTCATCAGGAAAAGAGGCAGGGTGATTGCAGAGTGGAGAGATAAATGAGAGGGGGATGGGGTTGGTGAGAAAGTAGCATACAGTGCAATGGTGAATGGGGATGGAGGTGACAGGTCAGAGAGGAGGGCGGGGTGGATAGGTGGAAAGGAAGATAGGCGGATAGAATAGGTCATGGGATGGTGCTGAGCTGGAAGCTTGCAACTGGGTGAGGTGGGGGAAGGGGAAATGAGCAAACTGGTGAAATCCACATTGATGCCCTGGGGTTGAAGTGTTCCATGGAGGCAGTTGAGCCGTTCTTCCTCCAGGCGTCGGGTGGTGAGGGAGCAGCGGTGGAGGAGGCCCAGAATCTGCTTGTTCTCGGCAGACTGGGAGGGGGAGTTGAAATGTTGGGCAACAGGGCGAGGGGTATGATTAGTGCGGGTGACCCGCAGATGTTCCCTAAAACGGTCTGCTAGGAGGCGTCCAGTCTCCTCAATGTAGAGGAGACCGCATTGGTAGCAACGGATACAATAAATGATATTGGTGGATGTGCAGGCAAAACTTTGATGGATGTGGAAGGCTCCTTTGGGGCCTTGGATGGAGGTGACGGAGAAGGTGTGGTGCACATATTTTGCAATTTCTGCGGAAGCAAGGGATGGTGCCAGGAAGAGAGGGTGAGTTGTTGAGGGGCGTGGACCTGACAGGTAGTCACGGAGGGCATGGTATTTACAGAAAGCAGGAATGGGTGGGGTGGGAAATATATTCCTAGTGGTGGGGTCCGTTTGGAGGTGGCTGAAATGTCGTCAGGTGATTTGAGTTACGTGAAGGTTGGTAGGGTGAAAGGTGAGCACGAGGGGTTTTCTGTCCTTGCTCCGGTTGGAGGGGTGGGGTTTGAGGGCGGAGGTGCGGGATGTGGATGAGATGCTTTGGAGGGCATCTTTAACCACATGGCTTAATCCCCAGGATGTTTCCTGGTATGGAGGACGTGAGCTATGAGGAGAGGTTGAAGAGATTAGGATTATTTTCATTAGAAAGAAGACAGTTGAGGGATAATCTGATCGAGGCCGACAAAGTCATGATAGGAAGAAACATTTTCCCAGAGTGAGGGACTCAATTACAAGTGTTCAAGAGTTCAAAGTGAGAGGGGAGAGGTTTGATGGAGATATGAAGGAAAAAACATTCTTCACTGAGAGGGTGGCAGGTGCCTGGAGTGCGTTGCCAACGGAGGTGGTAGGGAAGGGAAGATAGCGTCATTTAAGATGTATCGAGACAGATACATGAATGGGCAGGGAGCAAAGAGATACAGATGCTTGTAAAATAGGCGATAGGTTTAGATAAAGGACCATGAATGGCCCAGGTGTGGAGGGTGTAGGGCTTGTTCCAGTGCTGCAATTTTCTTTATTCTTTTTGTACAACACAGAAGTGAAGCTCTGTACACAGTGAGGAGCAGGGCACTGTAATTGTCTCCCTGGCATTGCCAGGAACTTTTGACTAAGCAGGTGTAAAATGTGATACCATACTGTTTAAAAAACGAGCAGTGGTGACATATCCATCATCTCCGCAGTGCAGTCCTCTGATGTATTACTTGCTGACAGAAACCATCTGCCCACTGAGAGAATGCATTGGTCCTGCCTCCACAAAGTAAGGTACAGAAACAAACCAGGAAACAGAGTGACTGGAGTAAACGAGAAAGTGCAGGGAATTAGAATTATTTTTTTAAGAAGTATATCTTTGAAAATATAATCGAATTAAAGCTTGATATATTGCTGCATCTGATGAGCTACTTCCCAGATTATTGAGGAGGTGGCAACAGAGCTACTGAAAGAATTACTTATTATTCTTCAAAGCTGGTTAGATTCTGGTAATGATGCTGCATACTGGAAAGTAGTTACTTTGAACCTAAATATTTAAAACAAGACAGACAGGGAAAACATAAAACTAAATAGTGGATATCTTGGTATCAGCTGTGAAAAAAACATTGGAACATATTATAAGAAGGTGACAACTACACACTTTGAGAATAATGATATGATTTGGCAGAGTCGGCGTAGATTCAGGAAAAGCAAATGATCTTTGATAAATTTGTTGTAGCTTGTGGAGATTGTCCGTTGTAACATCAACAATTGAGAACCATTGAGAGTGAAGTATTTGAAATTTCAGTAGACGTTTGACATATTTGAGTACAGGTCAGTGGGGAATGAAAAATTTCATGGGTACGTGGTTGTGGCATATACACCGCATGGACTAAAAATTGGGTAATGGAGACAATGAAGGGAGTAGTGTTTTTCTCTGAGCTGAAGTCATGTTGAGTATCAGAAAGATGAGCGTTTGTGTAACAGCTGTTCGCAAGATCTTTAAATGATTCAGCTGTGAACAATAAATATAATTCTCATTTATGTTTATTAAATGGTGAGAGGTTGGGAAGTGCTGTTGTTGAAAAGGATCTGGATATCTTGGTGGTACGTCACTAACAGAATGCATATGAAGCAGGAAGCAATTATAACTGGAAATGATATGTGCTCATTCATTCCAAATGATTAAAGTACCAGAGTAAATATATCTTTCTCAATGATAGTGTTTTGTTGAGAGAGTATTTCGGGTATTGTTTACAGATTTGGTCTGTTTTATAAATAATGATCTCGATGTCACCAACACAATGCAAAGGATTTTCACTGGAGTAAACCCTGAATGATGTTACCATGAGGAGAGAGAGTGCAGTAATTATGTGTTTAACCTGAAGCGCTGTGAGAGAATAAGACTAAACGTAATGGTTATGGAAGCACATTCATTATGTCGCAAACAGCTATTGACAAAGTGAGAATTTCCATACTTACCTTTGGATGCTTGATTCCCAATAGTTTACGTGCCTGTGCAGAGCCCCCATGTCAATTGACAGAGAGGTGCAGGCTCTGAATGAACACTGAACACATTAATGTACAATTCCTGTGTGACCCTGCACTGAATGTTATGTTGTACATAATCCTGTCAGCAGCCACAATACCTTCATTCTGAAACAGTTACCCATTCCGCACCAATTCCTGACTTCCATAGAGAGCATGGGTCTGCTCTCAGAGATGGAAGATGCCTTTGAAAGCGCTTTTAAAAAGTTAGCTTCATTCCGACTGCCAGAAAACCATGCTAAGCTAACACATATGTATTACGAGTAATTAAGCCACGAGGAACAAGGTGGAGCTGTCTAACTGTGAGGACTCTGCTCCATTTGTTTGTGATATTGGAGCATCTCTGACACCTTTCTGTTCCTGTGTGAGTGACTTGAGAAACTGAATAATCTCTTTCTGATCCCATGTAAGTAACACGTTGGGCTGAACAAACACCTTGTCTTCCTGTGCAACAGGCAGGAGGGACTGAATGCCCTGTCCTTCTTCTTGTGCAACAGTTTTGATGGGCTGAATGACTTCCCCACATTCTTGTGAAAACCAGATTGAGATGCTGACTGAACTCCTTTGTTTACTATGGAAATGAGCAGTGTCTGCCAGCGTGGTTCTATGAATGTTACCGACACGTGAACAGCTCAGGCTTGAATGCTGTCCAGATCTTGTTGCACATGGACACAGACTGCCTCCGGAGCTGAGGAATGGCGAAGTGTTCTGAATATTGTGCCACCTAGAATGAATATCCTCACCTCGGTTCGATGTGGACTCAGTGAGCTGAATGGCCTACTTCCACACTACAAGAATTCCCCACTGACAAGCTGGAGAAGGCTGGGCTGAGGAAGCTACGCTGAAGATCTCCTGCAGTGATAACTCAAACAGTGGAGAGTTTGCAATTGATTCTCATTAAGTGCAATTTTGGACGCGCTCCTTGATGTCATCCTCAGTCAACTACTGACCTGATACCAAGGCCAGTCGCTGTTACCTCAACCCTTGTAAACATCTCTATTGCGCATATCAATAGGTCATGGTGTTGGAGCAGCAACAGGGAGTTTTTTATTGAAACAGAGGGTAGCGTCTCTCAAGAATTCTTGTTTCCAGAGAGGTAGGGAAGCTCGATCCCTGAAAGATCACTGAATGGTTTTCCCTGTTTCTGTGCACCAGGTGATATTAGTAAGTGGCCTCCAACTTCTCCTGTCCAGCAGGTTTGAGGGACTGAATGGAACACAGCGACATGGGACTGACGAGCAGGAATGGGTCATTAGACACTTTGAGCCTTCTCCACCAGGCACTAAGTTTGTGGCTGATCAGGTTGTGGTCTCAGCCCCACTTTCCTGTCTGAATACCATTATCCATGACTCAATTAGAGACATAGAGTCTCTATGAATGATTATCCTGGTGCATGGGCAAACTGAGCTACAATCTATTCAGCCCCTTCATCTAAAGTATTAACCTAGATTGTAAACTGTTTGTGAACTTTCACTAATCCCTGAGGAATTTCATTAGCTAAAGCTTTCCATACTGAAAATCAGTAACTATCCACTACTCTGTATTTCCTGGTAGTGAACCAGGGCTCCCCTGTTTCTGTGTAGCAGTCTAGAAAGGATGCTGTGCAGTGTTGTCAGTTGCTGAAATGTTTCAGAGCTCACAAACACGTCACCAGGGCCATGTGTTGTCAGATGATCATGTTAAAGTCATACTCCCAATGATCATGATCCCTGACAATCAGAAAGATGTGCTCAGAATACAGACTAAAATTTGAGTAGAACGACACATGGTCAAAAATGCTGTCTTTCAGATGCAGCAATAGATCGATTCTGCCGTCTCAGTCATGTGCACAATTTTCACCAGACAGGTGTAGAGGAGGAGGGGAGATTTCCCATTCGCCTGATTAAAATACGTCCGTTTCACAACATAACCAATACAGATAAGCTTCATCAATAATTTCATTTTTGGCTGTTGGTGTTGTGTTGAAAAATTGCCACAGTCACTGCACATTAAAATAAACAATTGTCTTTGAGGAGTGAGTTTACAGAGATTTATAAAATCACGAGAGACATTTATCGGTAAATAGATAAATTCTTTTCCCCAGGTTGGGGAGGTTCAAAGCTAGATGACGTACGTCGAAAGTGAGAGAGGAAACTTTTAAAACCGACCCAGGGGCAACGTTTTTACACAGAGGGTTCTGTATGTTTGGAATGAGATGCCCGGGGAAGTGCATTTAAAATGCACCTGGATTGGTATGTAAAAAGCAAGTGTTTAGAAGGATATGTGCCAAATGCTGGCAAATGAATCTACATCAATTTATGACATCTGGTTGGTAGGGATATGTTGGACCAAAGAGTTTGGTTCCGTGCTGCTTATCTCTATGACTGAACTCCTTAGAAGGGCAGAATTGCCAGCTTCTGCCTCATTTTAACAATCCTGAATGGCTGATTGCGATCTTCCTCTCCCTCTGTAACAGCTCGACGGTTGCAGTGAAAGAACAACACATGGGATAGGTGCTGGTTCCACTTTTGGTTGTCATTTATATCAATGAATTAGATAAGAATTATAGAAGGAATCGTTAACAAGTTTACAAATGAGACCAAGATTAGTTATATCGTGGAAGATGAAAAATGTTTTATCGGATTACAAAGATATCTTTGTCAATTGGAGCAATGTATCACATAGTTATACAGCACGGAAGCAGGCACTTGATGGTCTTGAATAGATATTATTACTGAGCACGAGAGACAAAGAAAGAGTAAAATTTCTGAGTCCAAATCACTGATTAGTATTTCCCACCTCTAATATGTGACTGCCCTGTTCCTAAAACCAATAAACGATACAAAGTAACGGATTATTTTCCAGTTTGTCTTCCCGGTACTATCACTCACTGGGCTGGAGAATGGCATATCGATTTTAATTTCGATAAATGATAAGTATAGTACTTTGGTAAAACAATCAAGAAGAGGACATATACAATTTAATATCGGGACATTGGTAGTGTTGTAGAACAGAGGAGCCTTGTGGTTGAGGCGTAATTCTTTGAAGTTTGGGTCACATATAGACAGGGTGGTTAAGAAGGCGTTTGGTTTGCTGGCCTTTATTCCTCAGATCTCTCGGGACAGGAGTTGAGTCGTTGCGTTCAGGTTGTAAAGAACATTCGCGAGGTCGCTCATGGAGACTTATGTTTAGTTGTGTTCGCCCTGTTACTTTGACGATATTATTCGGTGGGGAAGGGTTCAGAAGAGATTTATCAAGATGTTGACAGGAATGAAGTGTTTGAGTTAGAAGGATAGATTGGACAGGATGGTTCTATTTCCAATGGAGCATAAGAGGTCAGGAGGTGACCTCACAGAAGTTTATAAAGCAATGAGGGTTATAGATAATGTTGAATGGCAGGTTCTCTTCCTTAGGCTGTAAGACTTCAAGACTAGGTGGATACTTTTATGATGAGAGGAGAAACTTTTGCAGAAGACATAGGGTCATACAGTTGTCCAGCACGGAACTGATCCTTCCAATTCATCCCTGCTGACCAGTTGTCCTACATTAATGTCGTACAATTTGGCAGCAGTTGGCCCATATTGTCTAAACACTTCCTTACTCATGTACCCGTCCAAATTCATGACTTAGAGGTGCCAGTGTTGGACTGGATGAACAAAATCAAAACTCACACGATACCAGGTTACAGTCCAACAGTTTTATTTGGAAGATCTAACTTTCAAAGCGCTGTTCCTTCATCACCGTCTTGTGTTGGTTAAAATAATGCTCACAGAATATATAGCTAAATGTATCCAGTGTCATGACACTCCATCACATCACTGTGTATGTGCCTTTGTGGGTGCGAATGCGTCTGTGAATACATCTGTGTTTGTGTGTGCATGTGTGTGCGCCTGTGTGTGTGTGTGCGTGGAGTGTTGGTGTCTGTGTGTGTGCTGTGTGGGTGTCTGAGTATAGCATGTACGCGTGTATCCATGTGTGCATGTGACAGTCTATGCATCTGTGAGTATGTATGCCAGTGTGCATGTGTTTGTGTGTTAATGTGTGTATGCATGGTGTGTGCCGGGGTATGTGTGTCTCCATGTGGTGTGCGTTTAACCGTCTGTGTGTGCATGTGATTGCATGTGTTGTGGTGTATGGGTATCTGTCTGTGTGCATGCATCGATGTGTGTGTTTATGTGGCTGTGTTTGCATTGGTGTGTGAGTGCATGGGTGTGTCTGTTACTGGTGTGTGTGTGCACGCGCACGTGTGTGTTTGTGAGTCTGGGTGCATGCATCTCTGTGTGTATGTGTCTGTGTGTGGTGTGTGGGTGTGGGTGTATGTACATCTATGTGTGTGTGCATGCGTCTGTACGTGTGTACATCTGAGCTTGTGTGTCTTTGCATGTGTTTGTGTCCATGTGTGCGATCTGTGGTTGCGTGTGTGTGCTGTATGTGCGTGTATGTGCCTGCGTTTGCATGTATGGGAATGTGAATTTGTCTCTGTGCGTGTGCATATATGTGTGTCTGTGTGCATGAGTGCGTGTTTCTGTGTGTGTATGTGTGCAGAGTGTGGTTGTCTGTGTCTGGTATTTGGGTGTTTTTGTGGCCTGTGAAAGTGTGTCTGTGTGTGTATTTGTGTGTCACTGTGAGCATGTCTCTTTCTGTGTTTGTGCTTGTGTGTGTGGATGTCAGCTTTTGTGTGTCATATGGGTATCTATGTGTGCGTATGCATGTGTATAAGTATCTCTTCGTGTGTGTCTGTGTGTATGTGTATTGTATGTGTCTATGTGTGGTGCGTGTGTTTGCCTCTATGTGTCTGGGTGTGTGCATGTGCACACGCGTGCACTTTTCTCTATGCCGCTGCGTGTGTGTTGGTGTGTGTGTTTGGTGTGTGTGTGTATGTGTGAGTGCGCATTTGTCTCTGTGTTTCTGTGTGTGTCTTTGTGGGTGCGTTTGAGTGTGTGTGTCCGTGTGTGCCTGTGTGTCTGTCTATGTGTCTGACTGCACATGTATGTGTGTCTGTATGTCTGTGTGTCGAATGTGTGCATATCTGTATGCCTGTGAGTGTGTGCTGTGTGTGGTGTTCATGGCAGTGTGTCTGAGTGTCTGTCTGTGGCGTGTGTGTGTCTTTGGGATTGTTTACATGTGTGTGTCTGTATGTCTCTGTATGTGCGCTCGTTGTGGTGTGTATGTCTGTGCGTGGTGTGCGTGTATGTGTGTTTGTGTGGTGTGGATGTGTATGTGTCTGTGTGTCTGTCTATGTCTGTGTGTCTGTGCATGCGCGCATGCGCACGTGTGTGTATGCGTGGTGTGTGTTTCTCTCTCTCTCCATTGATGGTGCTGTGAGCTGTTGCCCTCTCTCTCTTCCACCCAGCCTGATGGTTTTCACACTCCGCTCCCACCTGATGAAGGAAGGGGGTTGAGGGGTGCGAGTGGGCAGCGGTGACAGTCACAATATAAGTAAGTTCAGCAGCTCCGGTAGCATCAGCGGAGAGAAATGGAAGTTAGCGTTTAGGGTCAATTCCTTCTCAATTCGGGGACACATTGCATCATTTTAAATACCACAGAGACTGCCAGAACCGCTCCACACAGATACACACAAACAGAGGCACATCGGGACACTAATAAAGACCCCAACTTTGAGTGTCTGTCTGTCAGCATTTATCTCGGTCCATGGTGAGTGTGTCAGTATTTCACTCGCTTTGTCTGGTGTGCATCAGTATTTCAGTATGTCATTGGGGGAGTGCATCAGTATTGCACATGCTTACACCAATGAGTGTGTCAGTATTTCTGAGTGGAGTGTGAATGTAGTACAAATTTAATGTTTGCAGATAGAAAACCTGGAAAAATTGTAAGGGGTGTGGAGGACGGTGTGGAACTCCAACAGGCGAGCAATATGTTTGTGCAGTGTTCAGTTAGATAGCACGTGTGAAGCGCAGTGTGAAGTGATGCACTTTGTTAGGAAAGACATTGAAAAACAATATAAAGCAGGTTGTACCGTTATCAAGGGGTTGCAGGAACAGAAGGTCCTGGGTGTGTATGAACATAGATTATTGAAGATTTCAGGACAGGTGGGGTGAGCAGCAAATATGACAGATTAGCTTCATTATCGTAGCTGTTTACAGGAGGAGGTGTAGGAGGGAGTCTCCGTGCTCCCTTTCTGGGACGTGGTGGTGACAATGTATTGTGAGCCCACCCTCCTGCCCACTGAGACCGTGGGGATTCCATTTGTACCAGCTCGACCCAAAAGGGAGATGGCATCAGCACCACAGCTTCTAAATTGTGCCGGAGGAATCAGAACTGCCAGTGGGTTTAAAGTGAGAATTGCCCTTCACTGAAATTTGCTCCTTACTCGCTTGGTGGGATGTGGATGTTTCAGAATCTCCACATGAGGCGTCTCCGTTCTCTCCGGTTCATATCAGGGTCCTCCCCACATGGCGGAGGGCGGTGGTTGAGGGAACGGATATGGAGAATCCACCACCCAGCTTGGCCCTTTTTTTATTCCAGGCTGTTTCTCCTGGAATGGGAGAAAGGGAGTGAAGGATTGAGGGTAGAAGTGGGTGGCCGTGCTGTTAGTGCTGGGGAGTGGTCTGGGGGAAGGCTGCGGTGTCCGGCGGGATGAGTCCACAGTGTTGTATCCATGCAATGTTATTAGTGTTAGGATAAAGTGGAATGAGAGAGAGAGAGACAGAGAGAGAGAGAGAGAGAGGAAAGGTGTTGTATACAGGAGTGAGAGTGGTGGAGCATGAGCCTTTTTCGGGGTCAGGTGCTATAACAGATAGACAGTGAGTGTGAGGGGTTTGAGAGAATATGGTGACCTCATCCTGACAGAGCAGGAAAGCTTACTGACAAACTGGGATGCAATTTCCCCTTATCTGCTATGCTCGGGGTAAACTGAGCAGGGCAGCTCCAAACTGAGAAAGCTCAACTGTGTGCCTTTTGGCCTTTTTAAGATGGCACTAGTTCCAGGGATAACTGAATATACAGGTTGATCCAGGGGATAGTGAGTCCCGCCAGCCATGATGGGTGGAGAATCGGGCTAGCATTGAATAAGAGGGACGCCATGGGTTGGGTGGATAGTTAATGAGGTGGGTTCGATAACATAGCTCCAGGAAACTAACACAGCCTCGTGCAGACAATCCCTCTGTCACACTCAATGAAAATGTCACTGAGACAAATTATTGCTGGATTCAGCCCAATGAGTCTAAGCTTCTGCTGACCAGACACCCAGTTAAAAAGCTGCACAACAAAGGCTCATCCAAAACTCTCCATCGTCTGACGTCACATCAGTACCCCATTTATCTATCATTCCCTGAAACACTGGCTTCGTTTGCAAGATGCTATCGAAATGTCTTCATTTCAGCATTCTGAGACCTGGGAACACATCCTGCCAATGACATTGCGTCTCAGTCTCGCCCTCTCTGTCTATATTCCAAGACCCTGCCATCTGTTGGTATTTAAACTGATTCTCCCGCCATCTCTCTCTGGCAGTGAGTTTCACACACACAGCAACCCCTTGCCATGGCACAATGGAGATATGGATCTGAAAATAGATGGGAGCTGTACATCTTGTCACTTCCAGTTATGGCTGCAAGTTTGCCCACAGTGATCTAACTCAGTGTTACTGAGCAATGTACTGCGTTGTTGGGGACAGTTGTACACCCTGGTCAGATCTCTCATCTGTGTTAATAGACCAATACATTGCTCTGGTTTTCACAGCTTTCCACTCTGGATAGATTGTGGTGTGTATTGAACAGTACACTAGCCTGGTGGACACAGTTCTCCCTGCTGAAAACATATCTGGCCTGGGGTTATATAGATCAATGCACTGCTGAGGTTTGCACGGTGTTCCACTTTGGACCGATTTCAGGGCTGTGTTCAGCAGTACACGAGCCTGGTCAGCACAGTGCTCCATGCTCAGCAGATATCGCCTCTTGGTTTATGATGTCTGGTCTGGTTCTGAGACGTGGATTGAGAATGTGATATAACCAACCATTTCACTGGATATGGCAATGCCTTGTTTTTTAAAAAAATATGGTTGGACTCTCCAAATTCGGACTCCTCCGGCCAATCCCATTCTTTTTATCTACCTCCATAGTTTGGCACGTGTTATCCACGAGTAATTGTCCAGTTTTAATATGAATGACTATCCTGTTTACTCCCCTGGCCTTTGGGGTTACTCACCCTGGAGCATCAGGAGCCATCCCCACAAAACTCTATGAGGTCACTCCTCAGCATGAATACCCCAGGGAATATAGCCCCAGCCTATTCAATCTCTCCCTATCGCTCCACAGCAACACCCCCATCACTAGTAACATACTAGAAAATCTTCTCTGTGTCCTTTCCTGTTTAACAACATCTTTGCTAGAGCAGGCAGACAAGAATTAAAAGCAGTATTGCAGACATGGCTGAGCCCAATATCCTGCACATCCCAAATGGCCTCCTTCTTCAAATACTGCCATTTCCACTCCCAATTGGACGACCATACCATCCAGCGTATCTCATCCACTTCCCACACGTCCGCCCTCGAAACCTACCCCTCCAACTAAAACAGGGAATGAAGCCATCAGTTCCTCACCTCACATCCCGCCTAACTTCAAATACATCGCATCATCCTCCACCATTTTTGCCACCTACAAAAGGACTTTACTCCAGAGATACATTGACCTGCCGACTCCATCTGTGTTCTGTAAAGAAAATTCCCAATACGGCTCCTTTGTTAGGTCTACATCCACCCTCCACTCCCATCACCTTCCCTTGCCAGCGCAAAAGGTGTAAACCGTGCACCCACACCGCCCCCTCACTTCCATCCAAAACATTCTTTCCACATTCGAGGGAGATTTAAATGCATTTCCACACACGTCACTGACGGTATCCATTGCTCCCGGTATGGTCTTCTCTACACTGGGGAGACAGGATGCCTACTTGCAGAACACTTCAGAGAACATCTCCTGGACACACTTATGGAACAACCCCACCGCCCTGTTGCTGAACCCTTCAGCTACCCCTCCCACTCTGCCAAGGACGTATAGACTCTAGGTGTACTCAACCATCAAACCTTCACCATGTGACACCCGGAGGAAGAAATTCTCATCTTCCGTCTTGGGATCCTCCAAACACACATGATCAATGTGGATTTCACCAGTTTCCTCATTTTCCCTCTCACCACCCTCTCCCAAATACAACCTTCAAACTCAGAACCACCCTATGGACGTGTCCTACCTGTCCATCTTCCTTCCCACCTCTCCACTCCACCCTCCTCTCTAACCTAACACCTTCACCGACATCTTCCTCTACCTATCACATTCTCATCTACCTTTCCCCAGCCCCACCCCATTCCATTTGACTTTCAGCTCCCTTGGATCACAAGCCGCATACCTGATGCGGGGATTATGCTCGAAATGTGGACATTCCTCAGATACTGCCTGAATGGCTGTGCTTTTCCAACACCACATTCTCAACTTTGATCTTCAGCATCTGCAGTCCCAACTTTCTCCTTTGAGTTAAGGTTTCGAGACATTTCACCACCAGACGTTTTCTGCAGCTGATCTGTTATTTTATCCCTGTCTCCTTTTACACACAAGGTGAGACATGTACAAACCTTCAGTGTTCCGGCAATGCTCCCATATACAAGGAATAATGATTCAAAAGACTGAGAGGTGTACGGTTCATCCGTCAGTAACTCATCCATTCTTGCTTTTATTATCCATGTTTGCTTTTATTGTGATATGAATAGTGATGTAAGGAATGGGTTAACTGAGCCTGTTTGATCGGTGGCTGTGATTAATGTCAGTCTCCATGGATTATAAATATCCCAGTGGAGGTTCTAATTTTAAATGATAAATGGGCTCCGTTCAATTTTTTGTCCTATAGTATGAGCGGGAGCATCATCGACAGCACTAACATGGATCAGCAGCTCCAGAGAGAGGGGAAGGAGAGAACATAAACTGAGAACATTTGATTGGAATATTACAACAATGGATCAGAATCTGAGAACATTAGACTGGACTGTTCCAACAATCGATCAGAATCTGAGAACATTATACTGCAATGTTACAAAAATAGACAAGAGTTTATCCAGCTCTGTTTGGGCTCTTTCTACGTATTATGATTGGTTGTCATTATATTCGCGGATTTATTTGACTCTTCACATTATTCAATATTTTTATTATCCTCTTTTGTCTATCTTTGGTGGCCCTGGTAAGTCTCACCGTTCAGATATTTTTCTATCAACCAGTTATGACTGCATTCCTGTTCTTTCATATAGTCTTCATTTCTTGCCACCATTAGTGTTCCTGTTGAGACTGTAAATCCAGATATTCACTCTGCAGACCACTACTAACTGCCCCAGTGAATGTGTTCAATTCCTGCCTCCCTCCTGGCTTCTAGCAGTGTTAATCACGGGTCTCTATGTTGACCTACGCAGTTTCAGATGTGAACCATTGACTCTCTGTCCTTGTTGTTTAAATATTGGGAGCATGGGCGTCACTGTTTTCTGTTATGATTACAAACTCCAGTTCATTTTCTGATCCCATCGCATTCCTGCGAAAATATCTTTGGGACTTGGGCATCGCTGGCTGGCCAGCTTTGATAGCCCATCCCTATTTGCCCTTGAGAAGATGGTGGTGAGCTACCTTCTTGAATCGCTGCAATTCACTTGCTAAGGGTTTACCCACAGTGCCAGGAGGGAGGGAATTCCAGGATTTTAACTCAATGACTGTGAAGAATGGCGGTATTTTTCCATGTCAGGGTTGTGAGTGGCTTGAAGGGGAACTTGCAGATTCTGGTTGAAACAGACGAAACACTATTTTGGTGATCCCTTTAGACATGGACTGATTCCTGACAACATGCCCAGACCATTGCTAACTTTAACAAATCATCCTCCAGAACATACTTCACTGGCTTATCCCATCTGCTGTTTAACATTTTAGTTGTGAAATGCACGCTTAATGATACAAACAATCTGCTGTGACACACCTGGCTTCAATCCTGCGGAAAATAATTTTGATTTGAACTCCCCCAAAAATCCCGTCCATCTGTCCCTTGTGTGTGCAGACTGATGTATATTACAATTGGGTTTGGCCATGCCTTTATTTTAATATTCTCAAGGACTTGACCCATCTGTCCATGAAACTTGCTTCAGTCTCTCTCTGTCTGTTCCATAAAACCCCTGCCAGTTGTTCATATATAAACAACACACACACACACACACACACACACACACACACACACACACACACACACACACACACACACACACACACACACACACACACACACACACACACACACACACACACACACACACACACACACACACACACACACACACACTTTCACTTGTCCAATTGTGATAGAGAGATATAAATTTGTGGGGGCCCCGTTTACTGTCACTCAGACCAAGAGCTGCAAACTAGCCCCATTGTAGACACTAATCTGATATGAGCATAGTCCCCATATGATCGCAAAAGTTTGCAATACTCCCCATGCTGGGCAGATAGTGCAGTATACTGAGCAAAAGCATAGCATGGTCTGCACAGCTCTCCAGGTTTGTCTGTCATCGTGTCCAAGTTTATGTTGTTTGAGGTGTTCTGTGCAGCGCATCCAGAAATTGATGTCGCAATCCGTTTCAATTGCTCAGGCGACGCCTTTATTCAATATTCCCATTCGTGTAATTTTTCTCTCGATGGTCTCACTCCTCCAGTTCGTCCCACTGCCTTGTCTGTTTCTCCATGTTTCCACATGTTCTCAGTTAATTATCTGTTTCTATCTTTTATAAATCTATCTGTTCCTCTGGATCTTTCCCTGGCCTTGGCTTTTGGCTCCCTCGTGTCTCGGGTGCTGGCATTGTGAAGATCAGAAACAATGAAATGATGTGTCTCGGCCTGTTGTTCTCTTCCCCATATGTCCCATTTGATGGTTCATGTTGGACAGGAGCATGTCTTTGATACATGCCTTTGAAACTTGGTCAGTGCCAGTCCACTGAAAGTCTGTGTCTGTCTGTCTCGGCTCATCGTGTGGTCAGTAACACGAGGAAGCCCCTTGAGTATTATTGTAAAGGACGAGGCATCTATCACCTGTGGCAATGCTTTCACTTTAAAGCAGGTTAATTTATTATGTTTTTATTAAGGGAGGTCTTAATGGCTGAACTCTGGATTAGTGGTGCTGGAAGAGCACAGCAGTTCAGGCAGCATCCAAGGAGCAGCGAAATCGACGTTTCGGGCAAAAGCCCTTCACCAGGAACGTCGATTTCGCTGCTCATTGGATGCTGCCTGAACTGCTGTGTTGTTCCAGCACCACCATTCCAGAAGCCGGTTTCCAGCATCTGCAATCATTGTTTTTGCCACCTTAATGGCCGGACGACCTACTGCAAAGATTGAAGTAAATAACTTAGGAGGATTTTAGGTTTGTTTTTAATCACTCACTTCACATGTACCTTTACTATAAGAAAGTGTTGGCATCCAGGTTAGCATTTTAAAATATTTTGAGGTCATTTGGCCCAACATGTCAACACTGACCCTCTGAAAAGGAATCCATTCGGATCCATTCCCCCACGAGATCATTCTATATTTCCCCTGTTAAATGCATTTATCCTGCGCATCCCTGAACATTATGGGCGACATAGCGTGGCCAATTCACCTAACCTGCGCATCTTTCGATTGTGGGAGGAATCCAAAGCACCCGGCAGAAGCAAACGCAGTCACGTGGAGAATTTGGGGCACAAAGGAGGCTTGCAGTAGTTGTTAGTGTCTTTTGCTCCGGTATGGAATTTGTTTGGTTTAAAAAGTGCTTTTGTAGTTATGGCTCCTTCAGTCACTAAAAGTTTCCTTGAGGTGAAAGAAGTGTCTTTGGTGGTTTTACAAAAGATGAGCAAGGCAAAACTGTTGGAATTAGCAGACAAGCTGGAGTAAAGGAGAGGGATTTACAGCAATAGCTTGGCATTCAATTCGGTGGAATACCTTCTTAATCTTTGGAAATGCCTCCAGTTCAGTTTCGGATGAGGCAACTTGAATATGAAAAGAAATTAAAACAGTTTGAATTATGATTAAAAATGGAATGAAAATAAAAGGAGATGATGACTACAGAGAGTATAAGAGAGAAGAAAAGCAGAAAGAGAGAGAGTTTCAACTTCTAAACTTAGCAATTAGAGAAGAACGTCGACTGAGAAGGTGGAGATGAAGGTAAAAGTAGGTGGGCGGCATGGTGGCACAGTGGTTAGCACTGCTGCCTCACAGCGCCAGAGACCCGGGTTCAATTCCCGCCTCAGGCGACTGACTGTGTGGAGTTTGCACGTTCTCCCCATGTCTGCGTGGGTTTTCCCCGGGTGCTCCGGTTTCCTCCCACAGTCACAAAGATGTGCAGGTCAGGTGAATTGGCCATGCTAAATTGCCCGTAGTGTTAGGTTAGGGGTATGGGTGGGTGGCGGAGCGGTGTGGACTTGTTGGGCCGAAGGGCCTGTTTCCACACTGTGAGTAATCTAACCTAATCTAGGTTGAATGAGGAAGGTAGTGAGAATGAACAACCCTATGGTAGCCAAAGGCCTGATGTGGATCTGTGTTCTATACCCAGATATTGTCTAAATGTGATGAGAAGGATATAGAAGGTATTTGCATCCCTACTGGAGGAGGTATCGGGGAGGGCGGGCGGATGGCAGGGTATGAGAAGGTGAAGAAAGCCATCTGAAGTGCATATGAGCGTGTGCCAGAAGCCTACAAACAGTGTTTCGGGAATCTAATAAGGGTCCCTGGTTAAACGTACATTGAGTTTGAAAGTATCAAACAAAGTAATTTTGATAGGTGGGTAAGAGCATTAAAGATAGGCACATGACACTGTTAGAGAGATCTTTGCTTTGGACGAGTTCACAAATTCACTTCTTGACGTCGGGAGAACTCATGTGGAAGAGCGGAGGAGTTAAAATGTCAATATTAGAAGCTGAAGTGGCTGCTGATGACGAGTTCGTCCATCAATCAAGGTTTGGCTTCGGTGAGGGTGAGAAATTGTCGAAAACATAAATCGTTAGGTGGCAAGGGAGACGTCAATCTTATCGAAGATAATTAAGATAGTTTACAACACGGCAAAAAGGAAATGTTTGAAGGGGAAAGCGAAGTTGAAAACTCACACGATATCACTGAAATAAAGTAGGCCGGAAGAAATCACAACGTTGATGATTTAGAAAAAAAACAGTGAAGCCGTATGTAGGCAAATAGGATTAGCCATTCAAATGTGTCGAACTGATAAAGGAAAGCACAATAGAAGCTAAAAGCTTTCAGCAGAGGTTACAACCTGGTCGGAGATTGGTTGAGAAGAATGTGTGAGATCTTTCTGAACCATATACCTGTGAGACGTAGGTGTACTGCCGTGAGCCAGGAGTAGCAGGAAAAGAAGTTACAGTACAAAGCAACAGAGAAGAATGTAAATAGAGACATGAGGAGACATGTAATTCGGAAGGACTATCATACTGATCATAATCCCTTCACGTTTTTTGGAGAAATGTAAGGAGAAAAAATCCAGTCTATTTAGCTAGAGCTTATAATTGCCACCATTCAATTTGAAAATCATACAGGTGACAGGATAAGAAAATGCAATTGCTGACATGTTGTTGAGACTTGGATGAAGAAAACGGAGGTATTCTGTGGCCGGGTTAAACTGATTGAATATAGTTGTGAATGTTTTAATGCTTAGTGTCAACTTAATATATACGTTTTGTAGTCTACTAATAGTTTAAGAATAATGGCCTTAAAATAAAGCCATCATCGTGTATTGATGGTTCATTTGTTTCAAAGGGGTAGATATAATGACACTGCCACGTAAACAAGGTTAATTATTCTTCGTTTTTTTTATAAGAGACGTCATAAAGGCAGAGATGCAGAACCGCCATCTGAAAATGGCTGAAGTAAATACCTTAGGAGGCTTTAGGTTTTATTAAAACGGTAGTAACAATGAAAGGGCAGTGGCCAGCTCTCCCAGACCAGGTCTTCTTGTTTTGTATGTAGCTACAGCATCAGAAGCAGCTCAGGATACCAGAAGGGTTGCAAACTTCAATAGATGATCCCCAGCTGCTATTCTCTCTGAAATGTCTCTTGATGTTGTTTCCTCCTGAATTGGAGAATTGCACGTAAGATTCTGTGTTTGTATTTACGTTTTTGCCAAGTGGGTATAATTATGGGATGTGGCTATATTGGAACCGTTAATTAGTTGAAGGTACTGTATCGTTTGTTTGTATAAGTGCTCCAGTATGCAAATATTCTAAATTGTTTTTTTATTTGTTTGCATTTTAAATGGAGCATTTAAATAGTTTATGTTTCGCTTAACGTCGAGTGGGTTGACAAGTGGCAAGACATCTGGAAGATCTAATTCACTCTACATTTGAAATCAGGAAAAGTTAGGGTCTAGGCTGTCCTCATAAAATAATTTGAGGGGGCCTGGACTGGTCCATTGGCGGCACGGTGGCACAGTGGTTAGCACTGCTGCCTCACAGCGTTAGAGACCCGGGTTCATTTCCCGCCTCAAGCGACTGACTGTGTGGAGTTTGCACGTTCTCCCTGTGTCTGCGTGGGTTTCCTCCGGGTGCTCCGGTTTCCTCCCACAGTCCAAAGATGTGCAAGTCAGGTGAATTGGCCGTGCTAAATTGCCCGTAGTGTTAGGTAAGGGTAAATGTAGGGGTATGGGTGGGTTGCGCTTCTGCGGGGCAGTGTGGACTTGTTGGACCGAAGGGCCTGTTTCCACACTGTAAGTAATCTAATCTAATCTAATCTAATCTCATCTAATCTAACACTTGTAGCTGGGGGGGGGGGGGGGGGGGGGGGATTCTGACTGACTCCTGTTATTGAAAAGTTAGTGGAGGTGCTGGGGATGGTTCACTGGAGGTTGTGCTTTGAGCTGTCTCAGACATTCAGGGAAACCTGAGGATTTGGTGACCCAAATCTGGATGGAGAATGTGGACTGTAGTTACAGCATCTGGGTCTGTAACATGAACAACAAATGGAACAGAGTCTGCAGAGAGGGGAAGCTCTGAAACCACGGAGTGAGTCTATGTGGGGAAAGAGATCTGCTGTTGTCATCCTGGGATTTCCAAGAGCAGCTTCCCAAGCTCTACTTAACCCATGAGCAAAGTGTGCGGGAACCCTTATTGAACAAGGAGCTGTATAGGTGGGGCGCACGCTGAACAGTAGCGGACACGGGGTGGCCGAGTAAGTGAGGTAATATATTTGGGTGGTTGCTTTCCCTAAAACACTACTTAGGTAGTGTCTTCCAACCTCTTCTAACCAAAATAAAAGTTTCAGTGTGCCGATTCGGTAAGATTAATAGTTTTTTTTTTGTCAAACGGTCTCTTTCGGAAGTCAATATATTGGGAATGGAAGTTAGGGCAGTTGAATGTCCCTACTGCTGAATGTAGGAGGTAAGGGTAGCCACCAGTGTCCCTGCTGACTTCATGCAAATCCAGCTCCTTGAGAAACGCGTTCGGGAATGGAGCTGGAGCTGGATGAAATTCGGACGATTCGGGATGCTGAGTTGGTTATTGAGGAAAGTTACAGGGAGGTAGTCACACTTCAGGTACAGGAAAAGGACAGATGGGTTACAGTCAGTGGACGGAAAGGAAACCCATAGGCAGTGCAGGGATCCCTGTGGCCGTTGTCCTCGAAAACAAGTATCGTATTTGATACTGTTGGGGGATGACTTACCATGGGCAAGCCAGTGGACACAGGTCTCTGGCGCACAGACTGTCCTTGTTGCTAAGAGGGGGAAGGGGAAGAGGAGCGGAGCGGTAGTCATTGGCGACTTCATAATAAGGAAAAATGACAGGAGATTCTGTGGGAACGAGAGATTCATGATTGCTGTGCTGCCTCGCAGGTGCCAGGGTTCATGTAGCTCTGATCGTGTTTTTGGGAAATTTGATGGGGAGGGGGAGCTGCGCCAAGTCTTGGTCCACATAGTAACCTACAACATAGGTAGGAAGTCAGATGGGGATTTAAGGGAGAAATTCAGGGAACCAGTCTGGAAGCTTAGTGTCAGAAAAAAAAAAAAGCAGAGTTGTTACCTCCAGAATGTCAACTGTGCCACGTGCTAGTGAGATGAGAAATAGGGAGAAAGACGAGTTGAACAAATGGCTGCAGGGATGGTTCAGGAGGGTGCAGTTCAGATGCCTGGATAATGGGGGTTATTCTGGGATAGGTGGAAGCACTACAAACAGGATGATATACACTAGAAGCAGAGGGGTGCCAATGTCCTCGTGGGGGAGGTGGTGGAGGGGGGCGTTGGGTGGTTGGCGATTAATAATGCTCTTTGGGAGGGATTAACCTAATTCAACAGGGGGTTGAGAATCTGTATTGTAGCTCCTGTGTACAGGAAGTTGCGTGTAGTGAGGTCATAAATATGGTTTCAGGGTCGCAAGAGGGCACAATGAAGGGCCCTCTGCACAATGAAGGGACTCAAATAGATATTTATAACTGAAAGCCAGAGACGACGAAAGAGCATAATTTCGGACCCCAAAGCACGGATCAGTATTACCCAACTCTCACGTGTGACTGGCCTCTTCCGAAAAGCATGAAATGATAAAAGACATCTGATTACTGTCCAGCCTCTCGTCCCCACTTACTGCGTCTGCAATCTGTCCCTCCTCCCCTAACCACACATGGCAGACTAAGTCATTCATATCAAGGGTCTTTATGAAAATCAAGGCCGCAGTGTGTAGGCCTCCTAGAGAGGGGGGGAGGGTATTTTAAAATTAAACGGGGAAGGTGAGGAGATGGTAATATCATCAATTGGGCCGAGGAGTGGCAGATGGAGTTTCGTTTGGATGAATGCGATGCATTGGATTTGATAAATCAAACAAGAGCAGGACCTGTACAATTAAAAGTAGGACCTTTGTCAGTGCTGTAGAACAGAGACCTCGGCCGTCAGGTCTAATACTTTAAAATTAGCGTCAAATATAGATAGTTTGGTTAAGAAGATGTTTAAAACACTTTTCTTCATTGGTCTGACCTTTGAATATCGGAATTGGGACGTCATGTTGAGGTTGTACAGGACATTGGTGAGACCTCTTCTGGAATATTGTATCTTGTCTGTCATCCAGCCAGCTCATTCCATAGGCACACCACCTACTGTGTGAACAAGCTGCATTTTAGATCACTTTTAATTTTTTTCGCCTCTCACCTTAAAATTATATCCTTCAGTTTTGAACTCCTCTACCCTTAGAAAATAGCTTGACGATTCACTTTGATATTATTGACCTTGATATTATTAAGCTATAGAGGATTCAGAAGAGAGCAACCTGGATGTTGCAAGGAATGGAGGGACTGAGCTATAAGGAGAGGATGGATAGGCTGCGACTTTTTTCACTGGAGAGTGAGATTAAGGGGTAACTTTACAAAGGTTTTTGAAAATCATGAAGGGCACAGATAAGCTGAAGGGCTGAGGTATTTTCCCTGGAGTTGGGGATTCTAAACTGAAGGATATTTTAAGTTGAAAGGAATAAGATTTACAAAAGTCATGAGAGGTAATTATTTTAGACAGAATCTGGCTTGTGTGTGGAATGACCTTTGCAGAGGAAGTGGTCAACGCAAGGACAGTTACAACTGTTAAAGGACATTTAGATCAGTACATGGATAAGACATCAGTTTGGATGCTGCTGTGAGCAGCTGCCCTCTCCATCCCCCTCTCTGAGTGAATCCCTTTTGGTTTTCACCCTCTGCGAATGCCTGCGCAGTGGTGTGGGGAGGCTAGCAGAGGGTGTCATTGCATCATTTTAAACACCATAGAGACTGCTAGACCTGCCGCACACAGAGACAAACAGATACACACACAGACATTGTTAGGGCACAGCATTGAGTTCATCTGGTAATTTAAACTAAACATAAAGAAATGCTCAATTCGCCTCGTAAATTGTTATAATAACAGTGACAGAGAACTCCCCAATTCCACTATTTAAATAAAAACATCAATTTTTTTTTAACTCTGAAAGTGAACATTTTATATCAAGTATTCACAACTCTGCGACCCCCTTTCTCTTAACCGCTAATTACCCGACTCCAACTCTATGGCACTCTGGACTCTATGGTTTAGAGATCAATGCACTGGAGTGGTGTACACAGTTCTACATGCTGGGAGGGTAACTTCTCCTGGTTTACAGATCAATGCACTGGGGTGAGCTGTACAGCTTTACATGCTGGAAGGGTAACTGCTCCTGGTTTGCCGTTCATTGCACTGGGGTGGTGTACACAGCTGTGCATGCGGGGAGGGTAATTGGTCCTGGTTTACAGTTCAATGAACTGGACTGCTGTGCACAGTCCTACATGCTGGGAAGGTAACTACTCCTGGTTTACATATCAATACGCTGGCGTGCTGTACACTGCTTGACATACTGGGAGGGTAACTGCACCCTGCTTTACAGATACGTGCACTGGCGTCGGCGATATAGCTCTACATGCTGGGAGGATAACTGGTCCTGGTTTAAAGATCAATGCACTTGGTTGAGCTGTCCAGCTCGACATGCTGGGAGGATAACTGCTCCTGGTTTACAGATCAATGCACTGGGGTGTTGTACACAGCTCTACATGCTGGGAGGGAACCTGCACCTGGTTTACAGATAAATGCACTTGGGTGTGCTATACAGCTAGGTAAAATCAATGACTGCAGATGCTGGAAACAGATTCTGGATTAGTGGTGCTGGAAAAGCACAGCAGTTCAGTCAGCATCCGAGGAGCAGTAAAATCGACGTTTCTGGCAAAAGCCCTTCATCAGGACTACAAGTAGCATAGAGTACAATAGGTGAGTGGGTGAGGGGATGAAGCTGATAGGTCAGGGAGGATGGTGGAGTGGATATGTGGAAAAGAAGGTAGACAGGTAGAACAAGTCGTGGGGACAGTGCTGAGATGGAAGTTTGGAACTGGGGTGAGGTGGGGGAAGGGGAAATGAGGAAACTATTGAAGTCCACATTGATCCCCTTGGGTTTAAGTGTTCCGAGGCGGAAGATGAAGCATTCTGCCTCCAGGTGTCGGGTGGTGAGGGAGCGGCAGTGAAGGAGGCCCCAGACCTCCATTTCCTCGGCAGAGTGGGAGGGCGAGTTGAAATGTTGGGCCACAGGGCTGTGTGGTTGATTGGTGCGGGTGTCCCGGAGATGTTCCCTGAAGCACTCTGTTAGGAGGCGTCCAGTCTGCCCAATGTAGAGGAGACCGCATCGAGAGCAACGGATGCAATAAATGATATTGGTGGATGTGCAGGCAAAACTTTGATAATGTATAAGGCTCCTTTTTGGGCCTTGGATGGAGGTTAGGGAGGAGGTGTGGGCGCAGGTTTTGCAATTCTTGCGGTGTCAGGGGAAGTTGCCAGGACGGGAGGGTGGGTTGTAGGGGGGCGTGGACCTAACCAGGTTGTCACGGAGGGAACGTTCTTCGAGGAAGGTGGAAAGGGGTGGGGAGGGAAATATATCCCTGGTGGTGGGGTCTGTTTGGAGGTGGCAGAAATGTCAGTGGATTATTTGGTTTATGCGAATCTTGGTAGGGTGGAAGGTGAGCAGCAGGGGTGTTCTGTCCTTGTTAAGGTTGGAGGGGTGGAGTATGAGGACGGCGGTGCGGATGTGGATTAGATGCGTTGGAGGGCATCTTTAACCAGGTGGGAAGGGAAATTGTAGTCTCTAAAGAAGGAGGCCATCTAGTGTTTTCTGTGCTGGAGCTGGTCCTCCTGGGTGCAGATACGGTGGAGGCAGAGGAATTGGTAATATGGGATGGCATTTTTGCCGGAGTTAGGGTGGGAAGAGGTGTAATCCAGGTAGCTGTGGGTGCTGGTGGGTTAGTAAAAAATGTCGGTGTCAAGTCGGTCGTCATTAATGGAGATGGAGAGGTCCAGAAAGGGGAAGGAAATGTCAGAGATGGTCCAGGTAAATTTAAGGTCAGGGTGGAATGTGTTGGTGAAGTTGATGAATTGCTCAACCTCCTCGCCGGAGCACGAGGTGGCACCAATGCAGTCATTAATGTAGCGGAAAAAGAGGGTGGAGTGGTGCCGGTGTAATTAAGGAAGATGGACTGTTCTACGTAGCCAACAAAGAGATAGGCATAGCTGGGGCCCATACCCATGGCTACCCCTTTGGTGTGGAGGAAGTGAGAAGAATCGAAGGAGATATTGTTAAGGGTGAGGGCCAGTTCGCCCAAACGAATGAGAGGTCGGTCGAAGGGTACTGTTGGGGACACCGGGAGAGGAAGAAAGGGAGGGCTTGGAGGCCCTGATCATGGCGGATGGAGGTGTAGAGGGACTGGATATCCATGGTGAAGATGAGGCATTGGGGGCCGGGAAACAGAATTCTTGGAGGAGGTGGAGGGCGTGGGTGGTGTCTCGAACGTATGTGGGGATTTCTTGAACTGGGGGGACAAGACAATTTTGAGGTCGGTAGAAATGAGTTCAGTGGGGCTTATCTCTCCACGCTTCAGGCTCTCTGCCTTTATTCCTGATGAAGGGCTTTTGCCCGAAACGTCGATTTTGCCTGTCCTCGGATGCTGCCTGAATTGCTGTGCTCTTCCAGCACCACTGATCCAGAATCAGTGGGGCAGGAGCATGCTGAGACAATGGGTCAGCCAGGGTGGTCAGGCTTGTGGGTCGTGGGAAGGAGGTAGAACCGGGCAGTGCGGGGTGCCCGGTCTATGAGGTTGGAAGCTGTGGGTGGGAGATCTCCTCAGGGGATGAGGTTCTGTATGGTCTGGGAGATGATGCTTTGGTGATGGGGGTGGGTTCATGGTCGAGAGGACGGTAGGATGAGATGTTCTCGAGTTGGCGTCTGGCTTTAGCGGTGTAGACATCTGTGTGCCAGACTATCACTGTGCCCCCTTTATCTTCTGGTTTAATTTTGAGTTCAGGATTGGAGCAGAGGAATTGGAGGGTCATGCATTGTGAGGGTGAGAGGTTGGAGTGGGAAGGGGTAGACAGGTTGAGGTGGTTGATTTCCCTGCAGCATTTGGAAATGAAGAGGTCGAGGGCGGGTGATAGGCCAGCACGGGGTGTCCAGGTGGATGCAGTGTGAGGAGGTGGGCGAAGGGGTCCTCGGAAAGTAGGCGGGAGTCCAGCTCGGAGGCGGAGGAAGCAGAAGAACTGTTCGACGTCACAGCGTGTATTAAATTTATTGATGTGTAGGCGGACGGAGATGAAGGTGAGTTCTTTGCTGAGGACTGATCGTTCTGTGAGGGGAGGTCTGGAGGGATGGTGAAAACTCGGCAGGGTTGGGAGCTGGGATCTGGTGTGGGTGTGGAGCAGGGAGTGGGGGCGGAGCTGGTAACTGGAGTGGGTGTGGTGGTGGGGGGAATGGGGGTGGAGTCATGAGCAGGCGTGGTGTTCCCCTCAGGGTTCGGACGGGCGGGAATGGTGAAAGTGGGATCTGTGGAGGACGTGTCAGCAGAATGCAGGTGAGTGGTGTTTGTGGGTGTGGAAGTGGTGGCAAACACGGCAGTAGGGGGCTATACAACTCTGCATGCTGGGAGGGCAACCGCTCCTGGTTTACCGATCAATGCAATGGGGTGGTGTGCACAGCTCTACATGTTAAGAGGGTAACTGCTCCTGGTTTACAGAACAATTCACTTGGGTGGGCAATACAGCTCTACATGCTGGGAGGGTAACTACCTCGGGTTTACAAATCAATGCACTCGGGTGGTGTACACAGCTTTACATGCGGGGAGAGTAACTGTTCCTGGTTTACAAATCAATACACTGTTGTGGTGTACACCGTCCAACATGCAGGTTGGGTAACTGCTTTTGGTTTACAGATCAATGCACTGGGGTGGTGCACACAGCTGCACATGTTGGGTGGTTAACTCCTTTTGGTTTGCAGTTAAATGCGCTGGAGTGAGCTATACATCTGTACATGCTGGGATGTTAACTGCTCCTGGTTTTCCAGATCAATGCACTTGGGTGTTGTACGCAGCTCAACATGCTGGGAGGGTAACTGCTTCTGGTTTACAGATGAATGTTATGTTGCGTTGTACACAGTCCTACATGTTGGGAGGGTAACTCGTCCTGGTTTCCATATCAATGTATTGAGGTGGTGCACACAGCTCGACATGCTGGGAGGGTAACTGCTCCAAGTTTACAGATCAATGCACTGGGGTGGTGTACGAAAATTCACATGGTTGGAGGGTAACTGCTCCTGGTTTACAGATCAGTGCACTGGTGTGGTGTATGCAGCCCTACATGCTGGGAGTGTAACTGCACCTGTTTTACAGATCAACGCACTGGGGTGTTGTACACAGTTCTACATGGAGGGAGGGCAACTGCTCCTCGTTTACAGATCAATGCACTGGGCACTAACATGTAGAGCTGTGCACACCACCCCATTGCATTGATCGGTAAACCAGGAGCAGTTGCCCTCCCAGCATGCAGAGTTGTATAGCCCCCTACTGCCGTGTTTGCCACCACTTCCACACCCAAGTTGTACACAGTCCGACATGCTGGGAGGGTAACTGGCCCTGGTTTACAGATCAATGCATTGGAGTGGTGTTCACAGCTCTACATGCTGGGAGGGTACCTACTCCTACTTTATGGATCAATGCACTGGGGTAGTGTATGCAGCTGTACATGCTGGGAGGGTAACGTCTCCTGGTTTACAGATCAATACACTGGAGTGGCGTGCACAGCTCTACATCCTGGGAGGGTAACTGCTCCTGGTTTACAGATCAATTCACAGATGATCACTGCACGGTTCTCTGTGCTCAAAAGACTATCTAGTTTAGTTTCATAGATAATGCAATGATGTGGTCTGTGGAGCTCCTCATGTTGGATGGATATAGGTTTCTGGTTTACACGTTATACCCTGCCGTAGTCTGAACAGCTCCCCGATGTTGGACAGATATCTAGTCTGGGTTTATAGATGAATGCACCATTGTGGTCTTTACACCTCGGCCTGTTGGACTGATATCTAGACAGGGTTTATAGATCAATGCACGGTTGTGGTCTGCATAGCTCCCTGTGTTGGACAGATATCTAATCCGTGTTTATAGATCAATGCTCTGCTGAGGTCTGCTCACTTCGCCGGGGCTAGTCAGATATCTACTCCTAGTTTATAGATCAATGCACTGCTGTGGTCTGCACAGCTCCAGGTGCTGGACAGATATCTCATCCGGGTTTTTCTTCAATGCACTGCTGTGGTCTGCACAGCTCCCCGTGCTGTACAGGTACCTAGTCCGGGTTTATAGATCAATGCACTGATTTGGTCTGCTGAGCTCTCCGTGCTGAGCAGGTATCGAGTCTGGGTTTATAGATCAATACACTGCTGGGGTCTGCATAGTTCCCCGTGCTGGACAGATATCTAGTCCAGGTTTATAGATAAAAGCACTACTGTGATCTGCACACCTCGACGTGCTGGACAGATATCTAGTCCGGGTTTATAAATCAATGTCCTGCTGTGTTCTGCATAGCTCCCCGTGTTGGACAGATATCTAGTCCGGGTTTATAGATCAATGTACTGCTGTGTTCTGCACACATCGCCGTGCTGGTCTGACATCCAGTCCTGATTTACAGGTTAAATTCACTGCTGTGGTCTGCACAGCTCCCTGTGCTGGACAGATATGTACTCTGGCTTTATAAATGAATGTCCTGCTGCGGTCTGCACAGCTCATCGTTCTGGACAGATATCTTGTCCGGATTTATAGATCAATGTCCTGCTGCCTTCTGCATCTCTCCCTGTGCTGGACAGATATCTAGTCCGAGTTTATAGATCAATGTCCTGCTCTGGTCTGCATAGTTCCCAGTGCTGGACAGATAACTAGTCCAGTTTATAGATCAATGCATTGCTGTGGTCTGCACAGAATTAATGTAAATGCACAGAAAGTATAAGACATGAGAAGAGTGGCAGAGATGTCAGAAAATATGCATTGGTGCAAGAGCTGACATTTAGCATCTTGTCGGAGTTTCATCCTGTGAAAAATAGCAACTGGGAGAAGGGGAGATCCCACTCTGAAAAACAGAGAGTAGAACACACTGCGAATGGTTTACCACAGGTTAATAAACAAGCCCAAGAGGGTTGAAAGCAGATGAAAGGTCTCAGGTGTTTTCACAAGAACGGAGTGGAACACATAGAATTACAGAGTCAGTATTTTAAGAAGGGCACTGGGAAAACGAGGTTTTACTACCAGAAAGTGGGACACGTAAACTAACAGTGCTCGTCTTTAAAGAAAGGCATTGTGGGAAAATATGTGATTAAAGAGATGAAGTTAGTGGCATTAGTGGAATCGGTATGGGAAATCGCAAGAAAAGTCAAGGAATAGCAGGAGCTTGCACAGCCTAGGCAAGAACTGGGTATGAGATTTGGTACCTGATATCGATAAAGAATTTGCCTCTGTGAGGACGTTTTACACAGGAAGAGCAGGGAGAAAGTGAGGACTGAAGATGCTGGATGTCAGAGTGCAGAGTGTGGATGGTGCTGAAAAATCACGGCAAGTCAGGCAGCATCCGAGGGGCAGGAGAATCCACATTTTGGGCATAAGGCCTTCATCAGGAATGAGGCTAGTGGGTGGTGGGGCTGAGAGACAAATGGGAGGGGTGTGAGTTGGGGGGAAGGTAACAGAGAAAGCGATGGGTGGATGAATGTGAGGGAGAAGGTGATAGATCAGAGAGGGGAGTGGAGTGGACGGATGGGAAATGTGATGGACAGGTCAGAAACGCAGTGCCGAATTGGACGCTTGGGAGTGGGATAATGTTGGGGGAGGGGAAATGAGAAAGCTGTTGAAACACACATTTATCCCGTGTGGTTGCAGGGTACCAAAGTGGATTAAGAGGCATTCTTCCTCCAGGCATTGGTTGGTAATGGTTTGGTGATGGAGGAAGCCCAGGACCTGCATGACTCTGATGGAGTGCGAGAAGGAGTTGAAGTGTTCAGCCACGGGGCGGTGGGGTTGGTGGGTGAGGGTGTCCCAGAGATGTTCTCAGAAACAATCCGCAAGAAGACATCCTGTCTCCCAGATGTAGAGGAGAACACATCGAGTGCAACGGATGCTGTAAATGACATTCACAGAGGTACAGGTAAATTTCTGATCGATGTGGAAGGATCCCTTGGGGCCTTGGACGGAGGTGAGGGGAGTGGTGTGGGCGCAGGTTTTGCACTTCCTGTGGTGGCAGGGAAATGCAGCAGGAGTGGGGTGTAGACTGGTGAGGGGCATGAACCTGGCAAGAGAGTTGCGGAGGGAGTGGTCTCTCCGCATCCCTGGTAGAGGTGGGTAGGGAAATATAACTTCGATGGTGGGGTCCATTCGGAGGGGGCAGAAGTGACAGAGGATGCATCCTTTGCCATTGCATCATCCTCCGCCACATCCGCCACCTACCATAGGGTATGTGAGTTAGTTAAATAGCGCCTGAACAGGGAAGACCATAGAATGAAACAAGTGGCAGATACAAACTCTGAAATTGGGAGGTTTCCCCGTGGCGATGGCATAACAGAATTGTTACCAATGGTACAAAATGCATTCAAAGCCAGCTTTAGTGGCCGCTTCCAAATGGAGAACAAGTTGAGTCAGGTAAACTATCCGGTCAACATGCTGTATATATAAAAAAGACAATCGGGTATGTCATAGGAATATGTTTGAAATTCAAAGCTTGTGAGAAGATTTGTAGCTCGGGTGCTCGTTGCTGTGGTTCTGTTCGCCGAGCTGGAAGTTTTTGTTGCAAACATTTCGTCCCCTGTCTAGGTGACATCCTCAGTGCTTGGGAGCCTCCTGTGAAGCGCTTCGGCATTTATAGTGGTCTGTCCCTGCCGCTTCCGGTTGTCAGTTTCAGCTGTCCGCTGTAGTGGCCGGTATATTGGGTCCAGGTCTATGTGATTGTTGATGGAGTTTGTGGATGAGTGCCAAACTTTTAGGAATTCCCTGACTGTTCTTTGTTTCGCTTGCCCGATAATAGTAGTGTTGTCCCAGTCAAATTCATGTTGCTTGTCGTCTGCGTGTGTGTTTACTAGGGATATCTGGTCGTGTCGTTTCGTGGCTAGTTGATGTTCGTGGACAGCTGAAACTGTCAACCGGAAGCGGCAGGGACAGGCCACTATAAATGCCGGAGGAAACACCACAGAAGCGCTTCACAGGAGGCTCCCAAGCACTGAGGATGTCACCTAGACCGGGGACGAAACGTTTGCAACAAAAACTTCCAGCTTGGCGAACAAAACCACAGCATATGTTGAAATCTTACTTTAATAGAGAGATGAAACTGGAGAAACAGGTGTTAGTTGTCAATCCCTAAAGGGACCAATTAAATCCACATGTCATAGAGTTTAATGTGCCTAAAAATACTTTAAATAAAAAGGAAGTCCTTGGGGAGTGGGATAGGATAGCGAGCTATCTGTTGTAAGAGCAATGAACCCAGTTTATTGTTGTTGCAGCAACAGAGGACATTTGCAGAAACAAGATGGGAGAACTAACAGTGTTGTGCATGAGGTGGAACTAGGGAATGCTGTTCTGATAACCAACATCCTTACAGGCATAATCCTCTCAAAGCCACACAGATCCAGACGAAGCGGTTGCAATGCTCAATGAAGATATCGAACCGAGTCAGAGCGAGTGGAGTACGCCGATTCTGTTAGTTCCCGAACCTGATGGGACTCGATGATTTTGAGTGGACGATTGGAAGGTCAACGCTGCAACAAAATCAGACTTCTATCGGATACCACGATTGGAGCACTGCATACTTAAATGTTGACAAGCCACACACATCACAAAGTTGGATTGACTGCCTGGTTATTGACAGGTATTTTTATCAGAGAAAGTGAAAGACCTTTCTGCGTTTGTCACCACAAAAGGGCTATAGCAATTCCAAGTGATGTTCTTTGGAATGAAATATGCACTAGCCACATTCCAAAACCTCATGAATAGAGTTGTGACCACATTAATGAATTGTGCAGTTTATCTGTATGATGTAGTGATCTTTAGAAAGACATGGAAAGATCTCATGTGTCGGTTGGCAGAGCTTGTTGAACGTTTGCAAGAAGCAAAACTGGTCATAAACGAAATGAAAACAGAATTTGCAAAGGCAGAGGTGACATTCATGGGACATTACATTGGACATCGAAGGTTGACTCCAAGTAACGCAAAGACGAAGGCCTTTGAGGAATTTCCAATACCATTCTAGAAGAAAGAGGAGCTTCGATATTTGGGACTCAGTGGATTCTATCGGAGGGTTGTTCCAAACTTCAGCAGCTTCATGGCACCACTGATCGATTTACTAAAACAGGAATCAAACGTTTAGTGGACAGAACAATTTCAGGAAGCATTGGTGAATTTTAAAGCAGTATTAACCACCGCACCAGTTTTAGCTGAAACAAATATTTTAAAACCCTTCAAAATTGTGATTGATTCTAACGATATAGGGATTGGAGTTGTATTGGTGCAGGAAGATAATAATGGAATTGTTTGGCCAATTGGTTATTTGTCAAAAGAAACTCACCACCAATCAGAAATAAAAATACTCCACTATTGAAAAAGCATTATTGAGTTTGGTATTGGCTTCAAAACATTTTAATGTTTATGTGACAAACAAATTGTCAGAGAGAGTTGTGGACAACAACGACAATCTTCTCGAATTTTTGAAAGATTTAAAGAATAAAATATGAGACTATTTTATTGGAGTCTTGTGTTACTGAATTTAACCTTACCAAACGTACATTTTGTGGGTCATAAAAAGTGATAGCAGACGTGTTATCGTGGATTTAAAGGAAAAAGTGCAAATAAGTTTTGACTTATTCCAGTCTGATATATGTGTGCAGAATTAATATGAATGGCATGACTGGGATTAATGACTTTTGTATTTCATAATAATGGGATTAAGAATTAGAGGAAAAGAAATGAAGCTAGCTTTTCATTCTGATGGTTCATTTTTTTCTGAAATGGGCGGAGGTGTTATGAAGCCGAAAGCATGTCTGGTCACTTTAAGACAGAACGAGTTTTGTTGAATTTAAAGTACAGCCACAGATGCCAGCAAAAGGTCTCAACAGAGTTGGAAGTTTAAGTGAATGTTCCTGGCTACTCGTCTCTCTGTTGTTTTTTTCCCTGAAGCTGTTTTTTTCTTCCTGGATTGGAGAAATGTTTGGAACAATCTGTGTCTGAATTTTCTTTTTGCCAGGGGATGGGTTTATTGGAATGTTCCTGCATTGGAACAGTTCATGAGTAATTGTTTCTGGATATATTATCACGTTAACTTGTCCAATAGAGTTAAGTTTATCCAAACACCTCTCTCTTTGGTTTCATTTTATCCTTCATGTTTAAGTAAATGGTGTTTTGCTTACCACCAAGTAGTTTGACCAATCACACTGCATCTGGAACAGACACTTTATACTTCCTTTAAAATAAGAAAATATAGTGTCTAAGCGACGGCCTTCAAATATTTTCAAGCGGATTTGGTGTGGTCCATCACGCGAGACTTCTTCTCTTCCTGAGTGATAGGCTGGAGGCACTGAATGGGCTATCCCTTTTCTTCTCCAATAGTGTCAATGGGTTGAATGACTTCCTCATATTCCTGTGAAACCAGTATGAAGTGCTGAATGAACTCTTATTTTACTGCGGCAATGTGCAGTGTCAGGCAGTGCTGTTACATGAATGTTACGGACCCGTTAACAGCACAAGCCTCAATGGAGACCGGGTCCTGCAGCACATGGATACAGACTGGTTCAGGAGCTGACGGGGGACAAATTATTTTGAACATTGTGGCATCTTCAATGAACATCCCCACTTCTGATCTTATGGTGGGGAGGGTAGGGCGGGGAGACATTGGTGAAGCAGTTGAAGATGTTTGTGAAGAGGAAGCTACACTGAGGATCTCCCACAGAGGTGACCCAGGACTGAGTTGATGAACATCTTCCTTTGGGTCATGTTTACCTCTAAACACTGGAGACGTTAGTCCAATTCAGTCCAATTTTATTAAGCTCCTTGATGTCAACAGAAGTCAACCACTGCCTTGATATCAGGGCTAGTCACTTTTACCTGAATCCTGTGTCAACCTCTTTTGTTCATATCAATAGGCTATAAGATAGGAGCAACAAGTGTTTTCTTCATACAGGTGTTATTGAATGTCTGAATTTCTCTTCTCAAGGGTGTTCGGGGAGCTATTGGTTATTGACCTGTCAGAGAGGTGAGGGCTGTTAAGAATTGGGTATGAAAGAGGATTTGAGACCAAAAGCAGATCAGCCAAGATCTTAGGGAAGGGTAAGGCAGGCTTGGGGAGTCAACGACCTGCCCGTTTTTCTCATGTTCTCACATTCTGTTATTGGAAAGCTATTGGGTGTTATATTCATGAATGTTCTGTTATTGAATATTGCAGTCAGGGAGACCAGAGGATTTTGTGAGCCATCGCTGGGTGAGGGATGTGGGATGTATTCACAGTGAATCGGGGTCTATAACGTGACCAACAAATGAAGCACAAGTTTCAGAGAGGGGAAGCTCTGTAAAGAGAGATGAGGGGTCTCTTTCACACCCAGCCTGGGTTTTCCAAATACATTTCCCAAATCACCTCAAAGGGTGTGTGACAGTCTTGAAGGGCTGAAAGGTCTCCTCTGTATTGGTACACCAGGTTATAGGAGTAATGAGCCTCCAACTGTTCCTGTCTCGCAGGTTTGAGGGGCTGAACGGAGTACAGAAATAGGGCTCAGAGGAACAGCAGTAGGTGATTAGAGACTTTGAGCTTTCTCCACCAGGCATTAAGTTTTTGGATGATCAGGTTGTGGTCTCAGCCTCATTTTCCTGTCTGTATCCCATTATCCGTGACTCACTTCCCTGTCAAATACTTAACTAATGCAGCTTTCAATCAATGTGAGAATAGAGGCACGATAAATCTCCAGTGAAGAGAATTCTGACTTGAAAAGTCCTTTCAGAATTTTTGTCAACCCTCTTACCGAATCAGAGAGTCATGCAGAACGGAAACAGACCCGTTAGTCCAATCTGTTTACTCCGATCAGATGTCAAATCTGATCTGCTCCCATTTGCCAGCGTTTGGCAATATCCTTCCTCGATCAGATACTTTTTAAATATGCATTTTTAACCGCCTTCACCACGTCCTCTGACAGCACTTGCTGTACTTACACCACTCTCTGTATTTAACATTTACCTTCTAAATCATTCGCCCTCTTGCCTTCAACCTATGCCCTCTTGTACTGGACTCCCCTATTCTGGGGAGAAGAATGTGTCTGCTCAGAATATCCATGCCCCCAATGGTTTTATAAATTTCTATAATGTCACCCCTCAGCCTCTGACACTACAGGGTGAAATACCTCAACTTAATCAACCTCTCCCAAAGCTCAAACCTCGAATCCTAGAACATCCGTGTGAATCTTCTTCTGCAGACATCCGAGTTGTGCGTGTTCTGCTTAACGTGGCCGCACCAACATGCTGCACAGATGCAACATGCCACCACAACTCTTATACTCAATGCTCTGTTGATTAAGGCAAATGTGCCACATGTGTTCTGCACTACTCTGTCTACCTGTGACTCTGCTTGCAAGGGACAATGCACCTGTAGTCCTAAGTCCCTTTGTTCCACAAGACTCGCTAGACCCTTTCAATTAAGTGTATAATTTCTGCCCTGATTTGCCTTCCAAAATGCAAAACCTCGCATCTATCTAAAATAAAGTTCATCTGTCACTCATTGCCCCTTTGTCCCATCTAATTGTGGTCTCGTTGTACTCTGAGATAATCTACCACACCACTTTTCTTATGTAATCTGTAAATGTACTAACTATGTCCCCGATATTCACATCCAAGTCCTTGATATAAATGATGAATTGCAGTGAACTCAGTACTGATTCTTGTAGCACACGGCTGTTCACAAGCCTCCATTCTGAAAAACACCCTTCTTCCTTCAAGCCAATTGTGACTAGCTGCCTCTGCATCCCATGTGATTTAACCTTACTAATCTGCCTACCAATCGGAATGTTATGGACACCTTGCTGAGGTCCTTATAGACAATGTCGACAAAACTGCCTTCATCAATTGTCTTTGTCACCTGTTCATAAAACTCCATTGATGAGACATGATTTCCTATGCAGAAAGCCACGTTGACTACTCTGATCAGCTCTTGTCTTCCCAAATGTATGTAAATCCCCTCCCTCAGAAACCCGTCCAACAACTTACCCACCACTGAATCAGGCTCAATAGTCAATCGTTCCCGGCTTTTGAGGTCACTGTTTCCTTTTCTAGTGCCACACCTCTACTGTTCACAACAAATGTTAAATGCAACCAGTTTCGTGATATGGCCGATTATATGGGTCTCAGATTGTCTCAGTGTCAGTTTTGGATACACGGCAGAATAGTTTCTTTAATCTGCTAAAATGGCACGTTTATAATCCAGAGCAATGTCACTCAAACGATGATTGAAAGATGAATGGCAAACTGTTTGGATATTGCAAATAAAGAATGATATTTCCCGTTATAAAAATACTGACACGCACAAACACAGACACACACACAGACAGACAGATATCCAGACACACACACACACAGACAGACACACACACAGAAAACTGATTAACAAAAACTCTGCACTCTCATGTTGAAAGAACTTCGTCCAGATATTAGTGTAACTCATGACAAAAGGAAAAATTGAGAGATTACCAAAATGTTATTCTGCTTCTGAAGATATTCTACTCACACAAGCTGCGAGCCATGGGATTTCATCCTGGAACATCTGGATTTGGCTGAATTCCCTTTGCTTTAGGCAGTGAGGAGATTCCATTGAATTCTAGTCAGGATTCCGTCAAAGGGTGGCACAGTGGCTCAATGGTTAGCACTGATGCTTTACAGCACCAGGGACTTGGGTTCGATTCCAGCCTCGGGCAGACTATCTGCGTGGAGTTTACACGTTCTCCATCCATCTGCGTGAGCCACGAATGGGCGTTCCAGTTTCCTTCTAAAGTTGTGTAGATTAAGTGGATTGTTCATGCTAAATTTATCAGAGTGTTCAAGGATTTCTAGGTTAGTTACATTAGTCAGGGGTAAATATAAGGGAACAGGTCTGGGAAGGTTACTCGTTGGTAGGAGTATGTTGGACCGAAGGGTCTGCTTCCGCACTGCAAGGATTCTATAAAAATAAGAATGGTAACGATCACACTGGAGGTTTTTTCTTTAGCTCGCACATATTGCTGTGATGAGGAACAATGAAAGAGAGAGAGTTCAATAGGCCATTCCTTCTGGGGCAGATTACATTATCTCCCTCTCTGAGTTGAATCACACAATAATGTCACACTCTCCCAAACGGGAACAGGTGAGGTCTCCTTGTACATTGTACAAACTATGTCTCCATCACATTCCCTGTTCCACGTAGGTGCATCATTGCTGCTGTCATACACAGAGCCATTCCCTTAACAGAAAATGGTCTCAGTCGATTTGAAGATATGTTTAAGTGTCCCTGCATCATTAAAAAAAATAAAATGTTTAATGTATTGAGAATACCTGTGTTAAAATGAAAGTATTTTGTAAGAAATACAAAAATTGCTGCAAAAGCTCGGTAGGTCTGTCAACATCAAGATGCCTTTTAAATGATATAGTCGGACCAGCCTACATGACTTTCTCTGGCAGCTCATTCCATTTGTACACTACCCTTTGCATGAAAAGGTGCACTTCGGCCTCTTCAAAATCTTTCCCCTCTCACTTTCAATCAATGTCCTCTAGTTTTGGACGCCCCTAAGCTAGGGAAAAACCCTGACTACTCACTCTATCCTGACCATTCTGATTTCATACACCTCTACTGCTACGAAATGTGACTCCAATGAACACGAATGGCTGTGCATTCAGTCATCCCGGGCCTAAATTCAGAAATTCAATACTGACACCCCTTCCTTCTCCATCAAGTCACAATTCTAAGTCCATTTTAATCAGTTTGTTCAGATGTATTATGAAACACCTCTGTGGAATTTACACTTAGACCTTTGTATGCGGAGATACGGACACCACTCAGCAATAGCCCCGAAAGCTTTAACATTATTCTCCTGTGTGTTTGCTCATCAGCCTGTTATGACATGCTGTGACACACGTTTGCATCAGGCAGAAATTGAATCCAGACATTGAAGTCCAGACCTAGGAATACTACCACACAAGTTCTGGAATTGGAATCAAATCCAGAGCTCTGGCTCAGACGCATGGACATCACCCACTACGCTACCAAACCCAGATTTTGGGTCATATATTAAGTGCCAACTTTAAGCCCTGCATAGATTAATTAAAACTTGGTTAGTATTACTGAACTGCATGAACTTTTTTATTGTTAAACAAATGCAAGGTATTTGTCACAACTGTAGGATGTTGAGTGCACATGCTGTGCAATCGAAATTAAATATGAATATCTTTAATTGCTATTATCTGTCGTCTGCAATATTCGGGAAATAAATCCTGCAGACACACTCTGCTCAATGAAGGGTCTAGAATGGATATTTATGACCGAACACGAGAGATGGAGAAAGAGCACAATTTCTGGCCGCCAAACACCGATCTCAATTTGCAGCTTCTTGTATGTGACTGCACTCCTCCTAAAACGATAAAATGATATCTGGCCGCTGATTACTGTCCAGCCTCACCTCCCCACTGACTGGGTCTGAAATCTATCCCTCTCCGCCAAACCACACAAGGCAAACCAAGCTCCGGGTCTTCGTAAAAATCAAGGCCGCATTATGCAGGCCTCCTGGAGAGAGAATGTGTATTTTAAATTGAAGGGGGAGGGTGAGTAATATCACACATTGGGCTGAGGGATGGCAGATGGAGTTTACTTTGGATTAATGTGAGGTACTGGATTGGGTAAATCAAACAATTGCAGGACTTATACACTTAAACGTCGGGCCTTTGGCAGTGTTTTAGATATAATTCTTTAATATTTGCATCTCATATTGATAGTGTGGTTAAGAAGTTGTTTAAGCACACTTGTCTTTATTGATCAGACCTTTGAGTTTCAGAATTGGGACGTCATGTTGACGTTGTATAGGACATTGGTGAGACCACTTCTGGAAGACTGTGTCCAGTTTGGTCATCCTGTCAGCTCATTCCATAGGCGCACCACCCTCTGTGTGAAAAAGCTGCACCTTAAATCACTTTTAATTTTATCTCCTCTCACCTTAAATCTATGCACTGTAGTTTTGGATTGCCCTACCCTTAGAAAATACCTTGACTATTCACTTTGATTTTATCGATCTTGATATTATTAAGTTGGAGGGGAATCAGAAGATAATTACCTGGATGTTGCTGGGAGGGATTGAACGATGAGGAAAGGCTGGATAGGCTGCGACTTTTTTCACTGAAATATATGAGGGTAAGGGGTAACTTTAGAGAGGTTTATAAAATCATGAGGGGTACAGATAATCTGAAGGGCTGATGTCTTTTCCCTAGAGTTGGGAATTCAAAACTGAGGCATATTTTTATATGTGAGGAAAAACATTTACAAAAGTCATGAGAGATAAATATTTTAGACAGAAGATGGCTTGCGTGTCAAATGATCTTCCAGAACAAGTGATGAAAGCAGGGACAGTTACAACGTTTAAAGAACATTTAGATCAGTACATGGATAAGGCGTCAGTTTGGATGGCGCTGTGAGCAGATCCCCTCTCCCTCTTCCTCTCTGAATTGATCCCTGTTGCTTTTCACCCTCTGCGAATGTCTGTGCAGTGGCGTGGGGAGGCCAGCAGAGGGTGGCATTACATCACTTTAAACACCACAGAGACTGCCAGACCTGCCCCACACAGAGACACACAGATACACACAGAAATTGTTAGGATACGGCGTGAAGGTCATCTGGTCATTTAAACTAAACATAAATGAATGTTCAATTCAACTCGTAAACTGTTTAAATATGAGTGACAGAGAACTCGCAAATTCCACTGTTTAAATAAAAACATCAATTTAATTCTTTATTTTGAAAGTGAAAATTTTATATCAACTATTCACAACTCTTCGACTCACTTTCTCTAAATTGCTTATTACCGATTTCAAATCTATAACAATATACCGTTTTAATAAGACGCTTATTAAAATTACATAAACTTAGTTTCAACACCACACAGCAGCTGTTCTTTTCCGTGTCTTCTTCCAGTTGTTGATCTTCCTGGCTCATCTTCTTTCTTTTTACTGTGGATATGTTTCTGGTGAAAATGTACCTTTGATAGAGAATGTGTCCTAATCTCTTGGATCTGTGTTGATGGCATTTTCTTTGTCTGCAATTTTGAAAATGGCGGTATTTTTAATACCCACAACTTTGGATCATTTCATTGGTTCAATTTTTGAAAAACGATAAATTCAAAGTTGATTTGGTTTTAGTATCCTGGAATATAATTTAAACTGATTAGTAAAATTCGAATTGTTGACAAAACAGCAACCAACTCAGGGATCTATTTCACATCCAAATGTTACATATTTTCAGTTTTCCTTGACATTCTAGGTCTGCTATCCTCTCATATCATATGCTCTTGGAAGCTCTCAGTTCAGAACAGCATTCATTCTCTCTTAAAGGTACAGTACACACTTTCAACTTTATAACATTAATATCCTGATGTCAATTAAGATAGGTGGAGCCTATCCGGATTTCTCTTGCTCTGTGCTTTGTCAATATTTCATTCACTCCATCTCGTGTGTGTCAGGATTTTTGTTACTCCATTGACAACATGTCATTATTCGACTCCATCTGTGGGAATATATGAATTGCTCACACTCGTGAGTGTGGCAGAAGTTCAGTTGTTTCATGGGCACGGGGATACTATGACAATCTCAATGTTTGTAGATGACAACAAACCTGGAAGAACTTTAAAGTCTATGGAGGACAGTGTGGAACTCTAACAGGGCAATCACACGTTGGTGTAGTGTTGAGGTTTATGCCAGATGGGGATCAATGCAGAGCAGTGTGTGTTGATGCACTTTGGTAGGAAAGGCAATGAAAGACAGATTAAAACAGGCTGTACCATTATAAAGGTGGTGGAGGAGCGGAGGGTTCTGGCACAGATTATTCAAGATGTCAGGACAAGTGGGGAGACTAGTAAATATCACAAATTAGTTTCAGTAGCTGATTTGTTTACAGGAGGGGGTGTACGAGGGAGAGTCCGTGCTCCCTTCCTGGCAAGTGGTGGAGATGATGTGTTGTGAGCCCAGCCTCCTGCCCACCGACACCGTCGGGATTCCATTTGCACCAGCTCGATACAAAAGGGAGATGACATAGGGCCATGGCTTCTAATTTGTGTCAGGGGAGAAACGGAAATGCCAGTGGGTCTAAAGTGAGAATTTCCCTTCACTGAACATTGTTCCTTACTTGGTTGGTGGTACATAGATGTTTCAGAATCTCCACACGAGGCGTTCTGGTCCTCTTCGGCTCGTACCAGGGTACTCCCCACGTGGCAGGAGGGAAAGGGGGAATGGATATCGGGGTCTCTATCACCTGGTTTGGCCCTTTCTGTCCTATTCCAGACGGTATCTCCTGGAATGGGAGAAAGGGAGTGAGGATGGGGCTGGGTGGTCCTGCTGTTAGCGCTGGTGTAGGTGGAGATAGAAGCAAATGGTGAAGTTTTTAGAGGGAGTCTGTCCACAGTGTTGTACCCATGCAGTGTGATTAATGTGGGGGGTAAATTGGACAGGGTGACAGAGAGAAACAGAGAAAGAGAGAGAGAGACAGAGAAAGAGGGAAGGTGTTGCATGCAGTAGTGGTGGAGAGTGGTGCAGCGTGAGCCTTGTTCGGGGGTCCGTGCTATAAAAAATACACAGTGAGTGCGCGGGAGCGGAGAGAATACTGTGTCCCTTAACCTGACAGCGCGGGAAAGGTTATTGATGCTTGTCCTGTATTGCTGAGCATTTCTGCAGATACTACACTGATCTGGGCGGTGAGCTCAGAACATGCTCGGTGTGTCTGGTGGTGTGTTCTCCTCTAGGAAGAGACTGGTCCCCCTCTGTACTAGCCCATCCACCAGGACCACCGTGCCACTGTCGACAAATTGTGGTGTAATTTCTCCTTATCTGCCATGCTTGGGATAAACTGTGCAAGCCACCTCCGAAATGAGAAAGCTCAATCGTTTGCCACTTGGCCTTTTAAAGATGGCACCTGTGCCAGGGATCACGGAATATACAGGGGCATCCGAGCGATGGTGAGTACCTCTAGACATGATGGGTGGGAGAATCAAGCTGGTATTGAATGTGTGGGACCGAATGAGGTGGGGTGGGTCGTTAATAAGGTGAGTTCAATAAGAGCACCAGGAAACTCGCTCAGCCTCGTGGGAACGATCCCCCTGTCACACTCATTGAAAATGTCAATGAGACAAATTATTGTTAGAATCAGCCCAACGAGTCATCGATTCAGTTGAAACCATTCCCTTTTACGAAGCTGTAGAACAAATACTCATCCTAAACTCTCCATCATCTCACCTGACACCAAATCCATTTTTCCCATTTTTCTTGGGAAGACTGGCTCATGTTACAGGATGCTATCGAAGTGTCTACATTTCAGCTTTCTGATACTTGGGAACGCATCCTTCCATGATACTGTCTCTCAGTCTCCCCCTCTGTCTATTTCCCAAACCCCTCCCATGTGGTGATATTTAAACTGATTCCCCACCATCTCTCTCTGGCAGTATTTTTCACACCCACAGCGCCCCCTGTCATGGCACAGTGGAGATATGGAGCTGGAAATGAATGGGAGCTGCCCATCCTGTCACTCCAAGCGTGGGCTGAAAGTTTCCCCACGCTGGTCACTGATGTAACACAGTGTTACTGAGCAATGCACTGGGATGGTGTACAGAGCTCTACATGCTGGGAGGGTAACTGCTCCTGGTTTACAGATCAATGCACTGGGATGCTGTAGACAGCTCTATATACTGGGAGGGTAACTGCTCCTGGCTTATCTCTTAATTCACGGGTGATCACTGCACAGTTTGCTGTGATGAACAGGCTACCTGGTTAAGGTTTATAGATAATGAAATAATGTGGTCTGTGTAGCTCCTCATGCTGGATTGATATTTGTTTCAGGTTTACACGTTACTTCCCTGCTGTGGTCTACACAGCACCTGGTGCTGGACAGATATCTAGTCCGTGTTTAGATATTAATGCACTGCTGTGGTCTCCACAGCTCCCCGTGTTGGATAAATATCGAGTCCGGGTGTATATAGCAATGCACTGCTGTGGTCTGCACAGCTCCCCGTCCTGGACAGATATCTAGTCTGGGTCTACTGACCAATGCACTGCTGTGGTCTGCGCAGCCCTCTGTACTGTACAGATATCTAGTCCAGGTTCATAGAGCCATGCGAAACTTTGTCTGCACAGCTCCCCGTGCTAGACAGATATCTCGTCCGTGTTCATAGTCCAATGCACTACTCTGGGCTTCTTACCATCCCATGCTGGACAGATGTCTAGTACTGGCTTAAAGATCAATGCACTGCTATCGACTGCATAGCTCCCCGTGCTGGACAGATACCCACTCCGGGTTTATATATCAATGCTCTGCTGTGGTCTGCACAGCTCACCGCGCTCGACAGATATCTAGTCTGGGTTTATAGATCAATGCCCTGATCTGATCTGTGCAGTATTTCACTCTGGACAGATTGCTGGATTGTATTGACCAGTGCAATGGATGAATCTGCGGATAATTTTCCACTCTGGACATGTTGCTGGGTTGTACTGCCTAGTGCAATGAATGAATCTGCACAGTGTTCCACTCTGGACAGATTGCTGGGATGTATCTCTCACTCCGTTAATGTTACAGTTTGCTCATTCACAGTACGTTATGTTCGTGGAGTGGATAGGTGGGAAAGGTGATGGACAGGTCAAAGAGTTCCCTGGAACATTCTGTACTCAGAATTCTAAAACTGACATTCCCTGGAACATTCTGTCCCCAAAATTCTAAAACAGACATTCCCCGGAACGTTCTATCCCTGACATTGTTTGTGAACGGCAAGATGTCAGTGAATTGAACAAACGATAAGATCCCAAGGGAAGAGATCCCGTTCGAGGGTGAAGGAGGCACTGTTCCGAAGTCTCCTCAGGCAGTTAAAGGGGTGAATACGTTTTCCCTGCGTTCACATGCCTTCACGACACAGGATCGTCCACCATTTATACTAAAAGATAGAAATTTCCAAACTCCGTTGGTCTTCAGGAAACTGGGAGAGAACCCTTCAAGACAGCAACGTTTTAACCTCCGTGTTAGGAACTGAAAGAAGTGACTTGTGCCTGCTCTCGAGTGATCGAGTGTGTGGGAATGTTCTAGAGACCATCTGTCCTTATGGATGTGTCTCTGTGTGTTTGGGGAGGGAGGGTTTCTTGTGTTTTATATCACCTTTGTGTCAATAATTCTGACCTTCCCATGTGTTATTCCAGCTCCAATTATTTTAATAAATCTCTGAATACAGAGACACATTTGAAAATTTCACTGGGTCCCCAATCAAACTGGACCCTTTGCCTCCAGGCTAATGGATAATGTGTTTGTTTTCCTTCCTCACAGTTAACGTAGTGACCATCTACGTCCTGCTTTATAAAGATTGTGGATTGTCTCCATGTGTCAGACGTTACCTGGGGGCCATGGCAGCAGCGGATCTCCTGGTTATTATCCTCGACCTGATACTGAGACACATTCCCATTGTTTATCGGGAACAGTTTTATTTTCTGTGGGAATCCGTCCCTATGTGTAACATCCACGCCGTCCTGCTTTATGCAGCCACTGACTGCTCTGTCTGGTTCACAGTCACTTTCACCTTTGATCGGTTTGTGGCCATTTGTTGCCAGAAGCTGAAATGTAAATATTGCAGTGAGAAAACGGCTGCTGTGGTTCTGGGAGCAGTGACTGTGCTGAGCTGTTTAAAGAACATTTCCTGGTATTTTATGTTCACGGCTGAGTATAGGCTGCAGAACATCCCCTGGTTTTGTGATGTAACAAACGTTGTTGGCTTATCTAGTGTTTGGGGCACAATCGAGTTCCTCCACCACATTCTAACCCCGTGTGTCCCATTTCTCCTGGTTCTGCTGCTCAATGTTCTCACCGTCAGACACATTTTAGTGACCAGCAAAGCCCGCAGGAGACTCCGCGCTCACACCAATGGGGACGCTCAGTCTGACACAGAAATGAGAAACCGAAAAAAATCCATCATTTTACTGTTTGTGATCTCGGCCAATTTTATCATGTTATGGTCAACGTTAATGGTGTTTTCTATATGGTACCGGATGTCGTGGATTGTGGCTACCCCTGTGTATCTCCATGACTTTGTGCGGGAATTGGGATTCATGCTGCAGCTCCTCAGCTGCTGCACAAACACCGCAATTTATGCCGTGACCCAGACTAAGTTCAGGCAGCAGATGAAGAATGTGCTGAAATATCCCTTTACTGAAATCCACCAATCAATCAAATTCACTCATTAATCAATCCATTCGGGATTTTTTCATTTCAGTTCAGTGTTTCAGCGATGGAGTGGTCTGTGGCTGTGGTCACAGACTGAGGGTAGCGCTTGTTTGTCCATCCTTATCCCCCAGGGTCTTTACAGGGACACATTTCAATGTTTCTCACAACTCAGGGGCCAGTGAGTAAAGGCAACATCCCACTGACTGCATCAATCACTTCAATTTGTCAACAATAAAAATGCTCATTAAAATGTGCCGAGCAGCAGAGTGAACAATGTTATTTTGTGTCTTTGTGTTGAAGAAGATGAGCTGGAGAGAGACATACTCAGCCCCAAGTCCTGGTCCTCAGGGAAGGGCAGGGGACCGGGCCTTGAGCTCCCCTGCTAGGGGAACACAACAGGGATAGAGACAGAGACTGTTGCTAGGGCAACAGAGTGGAGATGGAGTCAGCGTCTGTTGCTAAGTGAACACAACGGGGATGGAGACAGAGCCTGTTGATAGGGGAACAGAGTGGGGATGGGTTCACCGGCAGTTGCTCGGGAAACAGAGTGGAAATGGAATGACAGGTCAATGCTCGCGGCACAGAGCAGGGATGTGGTTACAGGCTATTGCTGAGATAACTGTTCGGAGATGCGTTTGCAGACCGTCGCTATGGGAACACAATGTGGATGGGTTCACAAGCAGTTGCTCGGGGAAAAGGGGAGGAATAAGGTCATAGGGTGTTGCTTGCAGAACAGAGTGGGAATGGTTTTACAGGCCATTGCAAGGGAATCTGATTGGGATGAGCTCACAGACTGTTGCGAGTGGAAATAGTTGGGGATGGGATGACAGGCAGTTGCTAGGAGAAAGGGGAAAGTGGAAAGGATGTGGTCACAGACAGTTGCTAGGAGTACAGGGTGGGGATGGCTACACCGACCATTGCCTAGGGAACTGTTGGGGTGATGGGGTTACAGGTTGTTGCTAGGGAAACAGAGCAGCAATGGGTTTCCACACCGTTGCTAGGAAAATAGAGTCGGACCGGGTTCACACACCGTTGCACGGAGAACAGTCGTGGGGATGGGATAACAGGCCATTGCCGGAACAACAGAGTGGGAATACCTTCACAGGTGGATGCTATGGAACAGAATGCGAATGGGTTCACAAATTGTTGCTCAGAAAGCAGAGTGAGGATGGTTTTACAGGCCGCAGACATCAGGACAGAATGGGAATGGGTTCACAGGCCGTTGCTGGGAGACCAGATTGGCTGATGTTAGGGTAACAGTGTGGGGATGGTACCACAGGCGATTGCTAGGGGAACAGATCGGTAATGGGATTACAGGCCGTTTGTAGCAGAACAGAGTGGGATAAAGTCACAGGCAGTTGCTAGGGGAACAGAATGAGGCGGGATTCAAAGGCTGTTGCTAGGACATCAGCGTGGATATGGGGTTACAGGTCGTTGATGTAAGAACAGAGTGGGGTTAGGTTCACAGATCTTTGCGAAGGAGAACAGAATGGGGATGCGTTCAAAGGCCTTTGCTGGGGATCGGTATGGTAATGGCTTCACAGGCAGTTGGTAGGAGAACTGAGTAGGGATTCAGCCACAGTCCATTGCGAGGAGAACAGATTGAATATGCGTTCACAGACAGTTGCTAGGGGAACAGAGTGGGGATGGGGTCACAGGCAGTTGCGAGGGAAATAGTGTGGGTTTGAGCTGCAGGTCGCTGTCAGGGAATCAGAGCGGGGATGGGGTCATAGGTTGCAAGGGAAACAGAAAGGGAATGGGTACAAATTTTGTTCTAGGAGAGCAGAATGGGGATAGTTTCACAGGGGGTTGCTGGGAGAACAGAGTGAAGATGGGTTCAGACGTTCTGCCTGTATGTAACTCTCTCTGACTCTGTCTGACACTGTGACTCTCTCTGAGAATCGCTGTCACATTCGCTGAGACATTCTATCACTCTTTCTGACTCCCTGTGAATCTGTGTCTTGCTGCCATTCTCTGACCCTCTGACACTCTGAGACTCTCTGAGACTCTTTTGCCCTCTCTGTAAACTCTCAGACCCTCCAGGAGAAAGTGAGGACTGCAGACCTGCTGTGCTTTTCCAGCAACGCATTTTCATCTCTGACCCTCCATGTGACTCTCTGACCCTCCATGAGACTCCTTGACCCTCCATGAGACTGTCTAACGCTCTCTGACCCTCTGTGAATCTCTGACCTTCTCTGAGACTCTCTGAGACTGTATTATCCTCTCTGAGACTCTGTGACTCTGACCCTCTCTGTGACTATCCGACCCTCTCAGACACACTCTGTGACTCTCCTACCCACTCTTACCATCTCTGAGATCCTCTCTGAGACTCTATTACCCTCTCAGATCCTCTGTGACTCTCTGCCCTCTCTGACCCTCCGAGACTCGCGTAACCTCTCTGACCTCTCTGTGACTCTGAGACTCTCTGACACTCTCTGAGAATCTCTGATACTCCCTGAGACTCTCTGAGCCTCTCTGACCCAATGTGAGACTCTCCGAGACTCTCTGACCCTTTCGGAGACCTCTGACCCTCTCTGAGACTCTATTACCCTCTCAGAGACTCTGTGACTTTCTAACCCTCTCTGAGACTCACTTACCCTCCCTGTGACTCTCTGACCCTCTCTGATCCTCCGAGACTTGCGTAACCTCTTTGACCCTCTCTGTGACTCTTTGACACTCCCTGAGACTCTCTGAGCCACTCTTACCCACTCGGAGACTCTCCGACCCTCTCTAAGACTCTCTGACCCTCTCCGAGAGTCTCTGACGCTCTCCGACTCTCTCCGAGACTCTCTGAAACTCTATTTCTCTCTCTCTGAGACTCTATTCCTCTCTCTGAGAGCCTGTCACTCTTTGACAGTCTCTGAGACTCTTTTGCCCTCTCTGTGATGCTCTGACCCTCCCTGCGATCCCCTGAGATTTTCTGACCATCTCCGAGACTCCCAGACCCTCTCTGAGACTCCCAGACCCTCTCTGAGACTCTCCTAACATCTCTGTGACTCTCTGACCCTTCTATGACTCTCTTACTCTCTCTGAACCATTCCGACCCTCTCCGAGACTCTCCTACCCTCTCGTACCATCTCTGAGACCCTACCTGGGATTCTCTGACCTACTCTGTGACTCTCTGAAACGGTCTGACCCTATCAGACTTTTCTGAGACTCACTTACCCTCTTTGAGAATCTCGTACCCTCTCTGACCCTCTCTGAGACTCTCGGAACCTCGCTGTGACTCTCTAACCCTCTGAGACTCTCTGAGCCTACATGTGATTCTCTGACCCGCCCAGAGACCCTCTGAGCCACTCTGAACCACTCCGAGGCTCTCTGAGATTTTCTGAGAAACTCTGTGAATCTCTTACTCTCTCTGTGACTCTCTGACCGTCTCTGTGACTCCCTGAGGCTTTCTGAACCTCAATGAGACTCGCTGAGCCACTCCGAGACTCTCTGACCATCTCTGAGACTCTCTTACCCTCTCTGTGACTCTATTACTCTCTATGAGCCTCTCTGAGTGTCTCTGACTCTTCTGAGTCGCTCTCTGAGCCTCTGTCTGAGACTCCCTGAGACTCTATTACTCTCTCTGAGACTCCGTGACTCTCTGATACTCTCTTGCCCTATCTGTAATACTCTGATCCTCCCTGCGACCCCATCAGATTCTCTGATCCTCTCTGAGACTCTCCTAACCTCTCTGTAACTCTCTGACACTGAGATCTCTGCGACTCTGTCACTGTCTTACTCTCTCTGAGCCACTCTGACCCTCTCTGTGACTCTGGTACGCTCTCTGACACTCTCTGATGCTCTCCTACCCTCTTACCATCTCTGAGACCCTCTGAGATTCTCTGACCCTCTCTGTGACTCTCGTACAGCCTCTTACCATCACTGACCGTCTCTGAGACTATCTGACACTCTGTGAGACTCCCTGATCCTCTGTGAGACTCTCTGACCCACTCAGACACTCCCTGACACTCTCTGAACCTCTCTGACCATCTCTCACCCTCTCCAACTCTCTCTTACACTCTCCCAATTTCTCTCATTCTCTCTGTCCCCATCTGTGACTCTATGACACTCTCTGAGGCTCTATGCCCCTCTCTGAGACTTTCAGAGACTTTGAAACTCTCTGACCCTCTCTGAGATTCTATGATCCTCTCTGTGATTCTATTACCCTCTCTGAGACTCTCGGAGCCTCTCGGTACCTCTCTTACTGTCTCTGAGCCTCCCTGAGAGTCTCTGATGCTCACTGACTCTCTCTGACCCTCTTTGAGATTCTCGGACCCTCTCCGAGACTCCCGTACAGTCGCCGACCCTCTCTGTGACACCCCCACCCTCTGATACTCTCTGAGCCTCCCTGAGAGTCTTTGGACCTTTCTGAATCCCTCTGAGGCTCTCTGACCCTCTTTGAGACTCCATTACTCTCTCTGACCATCCCGGAGACTGTGTGACCCTCTCTGAGACTCTGCAACTCTCTGACCATTTCCGTGATTCTATTACCCACTCTGAGACTCCCTGTGTCTCTTTGACGCTACCTGAGACCAATGTACACTCTTTGACCATTTCTGACTCTCTCTGAGACTCTCTGACCCTCCCTGAGAGTCTCTGACCCTCTCAGACCCTCTGATAGTCTCTGATTCTCTCTAACCCTCTTGCTAACTCTCTTCCTCTCTCTGACCATCTTTGAGACGCTCTGACCCTCTTTTTCCATATCTGAGAATTTCTGACCCTCTCAGACTCTGAGACTGTCTGACCGTCTCTGAGGCTCTATTACTCTCTCGGACACTCTGACTATCTTGACATTTCTGAGACGATCTTGCCCTCTCTAAGACTCTCTTGTCCTCTCTGAGACTTACTTGCCCTCTCTGAGCCTTTCTTGCCCTCTCTGAGACTCTCTTGCCCTTTCTGAAACTCTGTGACTGTTTGACACTCCCTGAGACCTCCTGGGACTCTCTGACTCTCTCAGAGACACTCTTGCCCTCTCTGTGATGCTCTGATCCTCTCTGAAACTCTCTAACCATCTCTGAGACTCCCGGACCCTCTCTGAGACTCTCTTACCTTCCCGGAAACTCCCTGAGACTGTCTGACCCTCTCTGAAACTCTCCGAGCCTCTCTGTGACTCTATGGCCCTTTTGGACCCTCTCTGAGACTGTCTGAGAAGCTATTGCCATCTCTGAGACGCCCGTGCACTCTCTGAGACTCTCTAACCCTCACTGTTACACTCTGAAACTCTCTATGACACTTTTGGACCCTATCTGAGAATCTCTGAGACGCACTTGCGCTCTCTAACACTCACTGTGACTCTCTGACACTCTCTGTGACTCGATTACCTTCCCTGCGAATATCTGTGACTCTATGACCATCTCTGACACTTTAGTATGCTCTGAGACTTTTGTACTCTCCATGAGACTCTCTGACTCTCTTATCCTGAGTATCTCCGAGCCTCTCTGATCCTGCCTGAGAGTCTCTGACCCACTCTGACTCTATCTGAGATACTGACCCTCTCTGAGACTCTATAACCCTCTCTGAGACACTATGGCCATCTCTGAGACTCCCTGATAGTCTCAGAGACTCTGAGACTCAATTACCCTCTCTGACCCTATGAGACTCTCTCATCCTCTATAAAACTCTCTCACAATCTCTGTGACTCTCTGACCATCTCCGAAACTCTCTGACTCTATCTGTAACTCTATGATCCTCTCTGAGAGTCTCTGACCCTCTCTGTGACACTGAGACGCTCTGACCCTCTGAGACCTTCTAACCCTCTCTGAGACTCTCTGTGACTCTCTTAATCTTTTGACCCTCTCTGTGACTTTCTGAACTCTCCGAGATCCTCTGTGACACCCTGACCCTCTCTGAGACTCTCCGAGGCTCTCGAAGCCTCTCTGAGACTTTGTAACTCTTGGACCCTCTTTCTGACTCTCTGACCTTCCCTGAGTCTCCCGAGACTCTCCATGACCCACTCTGAGACTCCTTGACCACCTCTGAGATTCTCCGACCATATCTGAGGCTCGCCTAGCCGCTCTTACCATATCGGACAGCCTCTCTGAGATTCCATGACCGTCTGTGACTCTGTGAGACCGTCTGGCCCTCTGTGGGATTCCCTGAGACTGTCTGACCCTATCTGAAACTCTCTGACCTTCTCTGAGATTCGCTGACCCTCACTGAAACCCTCTGTGACTCGCGTACCTTCTTTCACCCTCTCTGAGATTGTATTCCCCTCTCTGAGACTCTGTGACTCTCTGACCTTCTCTGTAACTCTCTTCGCCTCTCTGAAATTCTCTGACACTCTCTGAGAAACTCTGAGACTCTCTTAACCTCTATGAGACGTTGTTGCCTTCTCTGGGATTCTCTAACACTCACTGTTACTCTCTGACCCTCTCTGTGACTCTGTTACCATTACTGCGACTCTCTGTGACTTTCTGACTCCCTCTGACACCTTTGTACCCTCTGAGACGTTTGTACGCTGTCTGAGACTCTCTAAGACTCTCTGAGACTCTATGAGCTTCTCTGAGACTCTATGACCCTTTCGGACATTCTCTGACTCTCTCTGAGACTCCCTGAGACTGTCTGATCTTCTCGAAGATTCTCTGACACACAGTCAGACTCTATGACACTCTCTGACCCTCCCTGAGACAGTCTGAGACTCCCTGAGACTATCTGACCCTCTCTGAACTTCTCGGAGACTTTCGTTCACTCTCTGTGACTCTTTGGCCCTCTCTGTGACTCTCTGACCTTCTGGAAGATTCTCTGTCCCTCCCTGAGACTCTATGGCACTTTCTGACCCTCCCTGAGACTGTCTGATATTCCCTGAGACTCTCTGACCCTCCCTGATACTCTCTGAGACTCTCATACCCTCTCTGGGACTCTGACACTCTCCAATCCTCTGAGACTCTCTGTGACTCTCTTACTCTTTTGTCCCACTCTGTGACTCTCTGTGACATTTTCCGAGACCCTCGTGACGCCCTGACCCTCTCTGAGACTCTCTGGGACACTGTGTCTCTTGGGCCCTCTTTGTGACACTCGGACCTTCTCTGAGCCCGTCAAGCCTCCCTGACCCACTCTGAGACTCTCCTAACTCTCATGAGTGTCTCTCTGAGATTCACTGACCCTCTGTGGGACTCCTTGAGACTGTCTGACCCTCTGTGACGCACTGGCCCTTCTGAGACTCTCTGAGACACAGCAACTGTGTCTCGTGGGCGGCACGGTGGCACAGTGGTTAGCACTGCTGCCTCGCAGCGCCAGAGACCCGGGTTCAATTCCCGCCTCAGGCGACTGACTGTGTGGAGTTTGCACGTTCTCCCTGTGTCTGCGTGGGTTTCCTCCGGGTGCTCCGGTTTCCTCCCACGGTCCAAAGATGTGCAGGGTCAGGTGAATTGGCCATGCTAAATTGCCCGTAGTGTTAGGTAAGGGGTAAATGTAGGGGTATGGGTGGGTTTCGCTTCGGCGTGTCGGTATGGACTTGTTGGGCCGAAGGGCCTGTTTCCACACTGTAATCTAATCTAATCTAATCTAAAACTCTCGGACCCTCTTTGTGATTCTCTGACCTTCTCGAAGACTCTATGACACTCACCGACCCTCCCCAAGACTGTCTGCGACTCCCTAAGACTGTCTGACCCTCTCTGATATTCTCTGAGACTCTCGTACCCTCTCTTTGACTCTGAGACCCTCAGTGACTCTCTGACCTTCTCTGAGCCTCTCCGAGCCTTGCTGACCCACTCTGAGACTCCCTGAATCTTTTTGAGACCCTCGAACCCTCTGTGTGACTCCCCTAACCTCTCTTACCATATCGGACAGCCTCTCTGAGATTCTGTGACTCTCTGAGACCGTCTGATCCTCGGTGGGACTCCCTGAGACGGTCTGCTCCTCTCTGAGACTGTCTAATCCGCTCTGAGACTCTTTCGAGCCTCCGTGAGACCCTTTGAGGCTCGCGTACCCTCTCTGAGACTCTATTACCCTTTCTGAGGCTCTGTGACTCTCTGAACCTTTCTGTAACTGTCTGAGAATCTCTTGTCCTCTCTGAGAAGCTTTTACCCTCTCTGAGACTCTCTAACCCTCACTGTTACTCTCTGACCCTCTCTGTGACTCTATTACCTTCACTGCAACTCTCTGTGACTCTCTGACCCTCTCTGACACTTTTGTACCCTCTGAGATATTTGTACCCTCTCTGAGACTGTCGTACCTTCTCTGAGTGTCTCTGAATTTCTCTGACCCTGCCTGAGCGTCTCTGACATTCTCTGACTCCCTCTGAGACTCTCCGACCTTCTCGAAAACTCTCTGAGACTCTATGACCCTCCCGGACACTCCCTGAGACTGTCTGAGACTCCCTGAGACTGTCTGACCCTCTCTGATACTCTCTGGGACTCTCGTACCCTCTGTGTGACTTTGAGACTCTCTGACATCTGAGACTCTCTGACCCTTTCTGTGACTCTGTAACTCTTTTGACCATCTCTGTGAGTCTCTGACAGTCTCCGAGACCCTCTGTGACTCCCGTACACCCTCTGAGACTCTATATGACCCTCCGTGACTCCCTGGCCCTCCCTGACACTATTTGAGACTCTCTAAGACTCTGTGAGACTCTGCTACCTTCTCTGAGACTCTGTGACTCTCTGACCCTCTTTGTGGCTCTCGACATTCTCTGAGCCTCTCTGAGCCTCTCCGACCCTCTCTGAGACTTTTCTAACCTCTCTTCCCATTTCTGAGAGCCTCTCTGACATTGTCTGACCCTCTGTGACTCTCTGAGACCGTCCGACCCTCTGCGGGACTCCCTGAGACTGTTCGACCCTCTCTGAGACTCTCTGACCCTCTCCGTGACTCCCTGACTCTCCTTGAACCTTTCGATGCACTCTCTGAGCTCCTCCGACCCTCTCTGCAACTGTCTGACCCTGTCTGTGACCCCGAGATTGTCTGACCTTCTCTGACCCACCCTGGGTCTCTCTGACCCTCAATGAGATTTTTCTGTGACTCCTTTCCCCTCTCTGAAAATCTCAGTCCCTCTCTGAGACTCTCTGACCCTTTGAGAGTCTCTCTGTGACTCTCGCACGCTCGTTGACACTCTCGTAACCTCTCTGAGAGTCTTGTACTCTCTCTGAGACTCTCAAAACCTCTCTGAGACTCTCTGAGACTCTATTCCACTCTCTGAGATAGAGGTAACCTTTCTGAGACTCTCTGAACCTCTCTGCGACTCCCTGACTCTCCCTGAGCCTCTCGCTGCTCTCTCTGAGCTACTCTGACCCTCTCTGCAACTGTCTGATCCTCTCTGTGACCCCGAGATTGTCTGACATTCTTTGCCCTCTCTGAGACTCTCTGACCCTTTCTGAGACTCGCTTAATCTTGATGAGACCCCCTGACACTATCTCACCTTCATTGACCCTCTCTGAGACTCTATGACACTCTCTATCCTGCTCTGTGACTCTCTGACCATCTATGTGACTCTCTGACGCTCTGTGCGACTCTCTAGCACTCTATGTGACTCTCTGAGATTCTCTCACCCTCTCTGAGACTCTGCTATCCTGTCTGACCCTTACTGAGAGCCGCTGAGACTATCTGACCCTCTTTGACCCGGAGAATCCATTACCCTCTCTGATCGTCCCTGAGACTCTATTACACTCTGTGAGTCTCTCTGAACTTCTCTGTCAGTCTCTGACCCACTCGGTCACTCTCTGACCCTCTCTGCCCCTCTCTGACCGTCTCTAACCCTCTGAGATGCTGTGACCCCCTCTGAGCCTCCCGGACCATCTCTGACACCGTCTGCTACTCTCTTTACCTCACTGAGACACACTTACACTCTGTGTGATTCTCTGACACTGTCTGAGTCTCGATTATCCTCTCTGACCATCTCTGAGAATCTCTGAAACTCTCTTACACTCTGTGTGACACTCTGACCCTCTCGGAGACTCTATTATCCTCTCCGATGCTTACTGAGACCTGCTGAGACTACCTGACCTTCTTTGACCCTGAGACTCTATTACCCTCTCTGCCCTTCCCTGAGATTCTATTACACTCTCTGATCCCCGCTGACCCTCTCTGATCCTTCCCGACCCGCTCTTACCCAGTCTGAGCTTCTCTAAATCCGTCTGCGACTCTCTAATCCTCTCTTACCCTCTCTGACCCTGCCTGAGACTCTCTGACCTTCTCTTTGTACCTCTCTCGCAGACTCTCTGAACTTCACTGTGACTCTGGTACAGTCTGTGTTACTCTCTGAACCTCTCTGAGACGCTCTTACACTCTGAGACTCTGCGAGGTTCTAAGAGACTCTCTGAGTCTCTCTGGCCATCCCCGAGTCTCTCTGACACTCCCTGAGACACCCTGAGACTGTCTGACATTGTTTGGCCCTCTCTGGGACTCTATCATCTTCTCTGACTCTCTGTGACTCCCTGACCCTCCCAGAGTCTCTCTGACCCTCAATGAGACTCTTTGACCCTCTCTTCGACACTCTTATGCTCTCTGAACCTATCTGAGGCTCTCTGTGACTATTCGGCCCTCTCTGACCCTCTCTGAGACTCTCTCACACTCCCTGACCCTCGCTGACCCGCTCTGAACCTCTCTATGACTCTATGAGGCTCTCTGAACATCCTTGAGACTCTTTCACCCTCCGAGACCACCTGAGACGGTCTGACCTTCTTTGACCTTATCTCAAACTCTATTAACTTATCTGACCTTCTGTGTGGCTCTCTGACCCTCCCTGAGACTCTTTGATCTTTTCTGAGGCTCTTTTATCCTCTCTGTCCCTCTTTGTGACTCTCTGACGCTCACTAAGACTGTCTGACCCTTCCTTACCCTCTCTGTCACTCTCCGACACTATCGTACCCTCGCGGAGACACCCTGAGACTCGCGTACCCACTCTGAGTCTCTCTGACTCTCTGTGAGACTCTCTGACCCCCTCTGTGACTCCCTGACTCTTCCTGAGTCTTTCGCTGCACTTTCTCAACCACTCTGACCCTCTCTGCAACTGCCTGACTTCCTCTGTCCCCCGAGATTGTCTGACCTTCTTAGATCCTCGCTGAGACTCTCGTACACTCTCCGAGACTCTCTGACCCTCTCTAAGACTCTATTATCCTCTCTGACCTTCTCTGTGACTCTCTGACGCTCTCTGTAACCCCGAGACTGTGTGACCTTTCTTGACTCTCTCTGAGACTCTCTGGCCCTCTCCGAGACTCCCGAACACTTACTGAGACTCTCGGAACGTCATGACCTTCTTTGACCCTCTCTGAGACTCTCTGACCATCTCTAAGACTCCCTTACAGTTACTGAGACCCCCTGAGACTAACTGACCCATTATGACCCCCTCTGAAAATCGATTATCCGCTCTGACCCGCTCTGTGACTCTCTGACCCTCTCTGAGCTCGTACTCTCTCTCAGACTCTCTGACCATTGTGTGTGACTCCCTGACTCTTCCTAAGCCTTTCGCTGCACTCTCTGAGCTACTCTGGCCCTCTCTACAACCGCCTGGCCCCCTCTGTGAACCCGAGATTGTCTGACTTTCTTTGACCCTCTCTGAGATTCTCTTACCCTCTGTGGGACTCCCTGATCCTCAAAGAGACTCTCTGTCCCACAATGAACCTCTCTCTGCTTCTCTTCCCCTCGCTGAGACTCTATAACCTTCTCTGAGACTCTCTGTGCCTCTCTTAACCTATCTGAGACTTCAACGTTTGTGCGAAGATTTGTAGCTCGGGTGCTCGTTGTTGTGGTTCTGTTCGCCGAGCTGGACGTTTTTGTTGCAAACGTTTCGTCCCCTAGCTAGGCGACATCATCAGTGCTTGGTAGCCTCCTGCGAAGCGCTTCTTTGATGTTTCCTCCGGTGTTTATAGTGGTCTGTCCCTGCCGCTTCCGGTTGTCAGTTTCAGCTGTCCCGTACCCTCTGTGAAACTCTTGCACGCTCTCTGAGACCCTCGGACCCTCTCGGAGACTCTCTGACCCTCAACGAGACTCTCTGTGATTCTCGCACCATCAAGGAGACTCACGTACCCTCTCTAATACTCTCGTACTCTCTCTGAGAATCTCTGATCCTCTCTGAGACTCTCTGAGCCTCAGGGAGGCTCTCTGACCCACAATGAAACCCTTTCTGACTCACCTACCCTCTCTGAGACTCTCTGTGACTCTCTGACCCTCTCTGAGACATTCCGAAACTCGCTGTGACTCTCCGAAACCCTCTGTGACGCTCTGACCCTGTCTGATCCTCTCTGAGACTCTCTGACCGTCGCTGACCCTCTCTGACCGTCTCCCTAACTCTCTGAGACTTCCTGACCTTCCTTGACCCTCTCTGAGACTCGGTTATCTTCTCCAACCACCTCTGTGACTCACTGAAACTCCCTTTGACTCGTTGACCCTCTCTGAGATTCTATTATCCTCTCTGATCCTCATTGTGACTCTATGACACTCACTGAGACTCACTGACCCCCAATTAGACTCTCTGTGACTATTTTACCTTCTCTGAGATACTCTACCCTCTCTGAGAATCTCTGACCCACTCTGATACCCTCTGACCCTCAATGAGACTCTCTGACCCTCAATGAAACTCTCTGTGACTCTCTGACACTCTCTGAGACTTTCTATGGCTCTCTTATCCTCTCTGAGACTGGGGTTCCCTCTCTGAGACTCTCGGACCCTCTCTGTGACTCCCTGTCTCTCCCTGAGCCCCTCGTTGGCTCTCTGAACCACTCTGACCCTCTCTGAAACTGCCTGATCCTCTCTGCGACACCAAGATTGTCTGACCTTCTTTTACCCTCTCTGAGACTCTCGTTGCCTCTCTGAGATCTCGGACCCTCTGTGCGTTTCTCTGACTCTCGATGAAAATCTCTGTTACTCTCCTACCCTCTCTGAGACTCTCTGACACCATCTGAAATTCCCACATCCTCACTGTCATCCCCTGAGACTGTCTGACCTTCGTTGACCCTCGTTGAGATTCTATTATGCTCTCTGACCCGTTCTCCCACTCCCTGACCCTCTCTGTGACCGCCTGACTCTTCTTAAGCTTTTCACTGCACTCGCTGAGCCACTCTGAGCCACTCTGCAACCACCTGACCCCCTCTGTGACCCCGTGATTGTCTGACTTTGTTTGACCCTCTCTGAGACTCTCGTACTCTCTCTGAGACTTTCTGATCTCAAAGAGACTCTCTGCGACTCCCATACACTCTTTGAGGCTCTCGTACGCTCTCTGAGACTCTCTGACCCTCTCTGATATTCTGTGTGACTCACTTACCCTCGTACCCTCTTTGACAATCTAGAACCCTCACTGAAACTCTCGTACTCTCTCCGAAACTCTTGGATCCTCTCTGAAGCTCTGTGACCTTCAGTGAGACTTTCTGACGCTCATTAAGACTCTCTGAGATTCTTGTAGTCTCTCTAAGACTCTCTGACCCTCACGGTGACTCTCTGTGACTCTCGTACCGTCGGTGAGACTCACGTACCCTCTCTGAGACTCTCTTACGCTCTCTGAGAATTTCTGACCATCTCTTAGCCTCTCTGACCCTCAAGGAGCTCTCTAACCCTCAGTGAAACCCTTTGTGACTCACGTACCCTCTCCGGGATTCTATGACCCTCTCTGAGACTCTCTGAAACTCTCTGTGACTCTCTGACCCTCTATGGACCTCTCTGAGACTCTCTGACACTCTCTGACCATCGCTGACCCTCTCTGACTCTCTCCGTGACTCTATGAGTCTCACAGACCCTCCGAGACCAACTGAGACTGTCTCACCGTCATTGACCCTGGCTCAGACTCTATTATCTTCTCTGACCCTCTCTGTGACTCTCTGAACCTCTCTGAGACTCACCGACACTCTCTGAGACTCACCGACACTCTCTGTGACGCTCTGACCCTGTCTGATTCTCTCTCAGACTCTCTGAACCTCAATCAGACTCTGTGTGACTCTCGTACTCTCGTTGACACTCTCGGACCATCTCTGAGACTCTCTGACCCACACCGAGACTCTCTGTGACTCTCCGACACCCTCTAACCGTCAATGACCCTCTCTGACCCTCTCCGCGACTCTATGAGGCTCCCTGACCATCCTTGAGACTCTCTGACCCTCCGAGACCAACTGAGACTGTCTGACCTTCTTTAACCCTCTCTGTGACTCTTTTACCTTCTCTGAGACTCTCGCACCCCTCTGAGAATGTCTGACCTACTCTGAGACCCTTTGACACTCAATGTGACTCTCTGACCCTCAATGAAACTCTCTGTGACTCTCTTAGACTTTCTGTGACTCTCTTCCCCTCTCTGAGACTCGGGTTCCCTCTCCGTGGCTTTCGGACCCTCTCTGTGACTCCCTGTCTCTCCCTGAGCCTCTCGTTGGCTCTCTGAGCCAGTCTGACCCTCTCTGCAACTGCCTGATCCTTTCTGCGATCCCGAGATTTTTTGACCTTCTTTGACCCTCTCTTTTACTCTCGTCCCCTCTCTGAGACGCGCTGACCCTCTGTGAGTGTCTCGGACCCTCAATGAAACTCTCCGTCACTCTCGTATCATCTCTGAGACTCTCTGACCCTATCTGAGACTATCATACCTTTACTGAGACGCCCTGAGACTGTTAACCTTCGCTTACCCTCTCTGAGACACTATTTTCCTCTCTGACTCGTTCCGTGACTCTCTGACCATTTCTGTGACTCTCTGACCCTCCCTGTAACCCCGAGATTGTCTGACCTTCTTTGAACCTCTCTGTGTCTCTTTGACCCTCTCTGAGACCCCCTTACACTGACGGAGACCCCCTGAGATTATCTGACCTTCTTTGACCTCGCCGAGTCTCTATTATCCTCTCCGACACGGTCTGTGACCCTCTGACCCTCTCTGTAATTCTCTTCCCGTCCCTGAGACTCGGGCACCCTCTCTCAGACTCTCTGACCCTCTCAGTGATTCCCTGACTCTTCCTGAGCCTTTCCCTTCACTCTCTGAGCCACTCTGACCCTCTCCTAAACTGCCTGACCCTCTCTGTGACCCCGAGATTATCTGTCCTTCGTTGACCCTCTCTGAGACTCTCGTACTCTCTCGGACCCTTTCTGAGACTCTCTGACCCACAAGGACTCTCTCTCTGACGCTCTAACCCTCTCTGAGAATCTCTAATCCTCTCTGAGACTCTCTGTGACTCTCTTCCCCACACTGAAACTCTCTGACCCTCAAAGAGACTCTCTGTGACTCCCATACACTCTCTGAGACTCTCGTAACCTCTCTCAGACTCCCCGACCCTCTCTGAGACTCTCTGACGCTCAATGAAACTCTCTGTGACTCTCGGACCCTCTCTGAGACTTATTGTGACTGTCTCCCCCTCTCTGAGTCTCGGGTACCCTCTCTGAGACTGTCTCACCCTCTCAGTGACTCCCTGATACTCCTTGAGCCTCTCGGTGATTCTCTGAGCTACTCTGACCTTCTCTGTAACTGCCTGACCCTCTCCGTGATCCCGAGATTGTCTGACCTTCTCTGGCTCTCTCTGAAACTCTCTGATCCTTAATAAGAGTTTCTGTGATTCATTTTCCTTCTCTGAGACTCTCTAACCCACACAGAGACTCTCTGCGACTCTCGTACTCTCTTTGACACTCGTACTCTCCCTGAAACTCTCGCACCCTCTCTGGGACTCTCTGACCCTCAATGTGATTCTCAGATTCATAATAAGACTCTCTGACACTCTGGTCTTAGAGTCATAAAGTAATAGAGATATACTGCACTTAAACAGACCCTTCAGTCCAACGCATCCATGCCGACCACATATCCCAACCCAATCTAGTCCCACCTGCCATCGCCTGGCTCATTTCCCTCCAAACCCTTCCCAGACATATAACCATCCAAATGCCTCTTAAGTTTCGCAATTGTACCAGCCTCCACCACATCCTCTGGCAGCTCATTCCATACACGTACCACCCTCTGTGTGTAAACATTGCCCATCAGGTCTCTTTTATATCTTTCTCCTCTCACCCTAAATCTATACCCTCTCGTTCTGGACTCCCCGACCCCAGGGAAAAGACTTTGTCTATTGATCCTATCCATTCCCCGCATCAATCTTCTTTGTGAGACATGATTTCCCATGCACAAAGCCATGTTCACTAGCCCTAATCAGTCCTTGCCTTTCCAAATACATGTACATCCGGTCCCTCAGGATTCCCTCCAACAACTTGCCCACCACTGAGTTCAGGCTCACCGGTCTATAGTTACCTGGCTTGTCTTTACCGCCCTTCCTAAACAGTGGCACCACGTCTGCCAACCTCTAGTCTTCCAGCAGCTCAGCTGTGAGTATCAATGATACAAATATCTCAGCAAGAGACCCAGCAATCACTTTTCTAGATTCCTACAGAGTTCTCGGGTACACCTGATCAGGTCCTGTGGATTAATCCTGTAGGCAATCCTGCTGCTATGGGGTCTAGCTTCGCTGAAAAATATGCCACCGGCTTCAACCTGCCTCCATGATACTGCAACAGAACAGATGTCATACAGTCACGCCTCTCGTCTACCGTTTGTCAAGGCTTGTTTGGGTTCAGAATTCCCAATGTAGGTGTAATTTGGAGCACCCTTTTTAATTCAACAAAGGCACTCTCGGCCTCTTGGGTCCACTGCAGCGGACTCTTGTTCTTCAAATATTTGCCATTGCCTATGTCACTTAGGGGTGCATCAAGGGTTGCGTAATATGTGATGAACATTCTACAGTAGGAACACATGCCCAAAAAGGATAGGAATCGTTTCTTGGTATAAGGCTTTAGAATGTGCTGGATTGCTTGAACTCTGTCTTGACCAATGGCCTTCCCTTGTTCAGATATTAAGTGACCTGAGAACTTCACCTGTTGTTGCACAAATTGTAGCTTTGCGAGACTGACTTTGTGCCCTTCCCTTGCTAGATGTCAGAGCAACACAAGAATATCCTTCTCACATTGTTCTTTTGTTGGTGCCGCTATCAAGCAATCATCTACATACTGCAAAACCGCTGACCCCTGGGTTAGAACAAGAATCTCCAGACTCTTGCGCAGAGCCTCATTATATTATGTTGGGGGACTCACAGCAACCTTGACAAAGTCGCGTGGCCGTATATGATTTCCCTTTGAATGAAAAAGCGAACCATAATTGACTATCTGGGTGTACTGGTACACTAAAGAGGCATTTGCTGAATCCACAACAGAGAACAATTGGCTGTCCAGTGGAATTTGAGTCAATATAGTATAGAGGTTGGGAACATTTCGGGCACGCAGAACTACAGCATTTTTGACTACCTGCAGGTCTTGAACAAACCTCCATTCCTCCTGTTCACCGGGGATGTTTGTCTTTTAGATTGGAAAAATAGGGGTTCTCACTGGTGAGTTTTCACAGGAGATTATCCGTCCAGCCTTTCGGAGGGATTCAAAGACTGGTGTAATTCCTTCAAGGACGATATTTAGACTTCGGGGTTATCCTTATAGGTTCACAGTCTCGTATGAGCCCCACATAATGTTTGCCCTTTGCTCAGAACTCAGTAGGGACCATTTTTAATCTTGGGTCCGAGACTTCTAGCTTAGGTAAACGCCAGCTATCCCCCAAGGCTTTTCAGGGCTAGCAGGGGTTACCTGGACTGTCCTATCTGCCTGAATTAGCCAACTTAGTTTCTTCTTATACGTCCGCATATCTGCATTGAACCAGATACCCACATCGTCCCTCAAGACCCAACCTTTCGGTCTTTGTGCCTTTAGCACCCATGGTCCCAACTCCTGCCACCTTCGCCAGACGCCTTCGCCAGTGTCACGTGAGGAGCGGAGCCTTCCACGTCAAAAGATAGGGTCTGTTTGCTGTTACAGATACCTTAGATACGTTTGCACATCTGTGATCACTCCAATAAAATTCGCACACCAACAAGTGATCTGGTTTAACCAATCCCCTGAACCAATCCTTCCCAGTAAATGGATAATTAATTTCACAGTAAATGGATAATTTTCCATTACAGCATTTATCTGAAATGGCAAAACACCAGTGCAGCCACACCATAGAGAGACTGTGGATATATGTGGATTCCCAGAAGGGAATTATTTACCTATCCTACCTGGAAAATGGCCAAACCAGTCAGACTAGGGAGACGCTGTTCACCTGCTCTGTGTGTGGGAGAAGGGATTCACTCATGCATCCATCCTGCTGAGACACCAGTGAATTTACTCAAAACCACAGGGGAAGGATATTTTTCTCTTAGTCACACCAAGGAATGAACAATGATTTTGGCAGTTATAATGTTAATATAGTTTTGTACATAGAGAACTTAGTTATGAAAATGTTCACAACATCATTGAACGTGCACAGATTCACACTGGGTTGAGAAATTTATTTTCCTTTATTCATTCACAGGAGGAGGGTGTCGCTAGCCCGGCAGCATTTACTGCCCATCCCTAATTGCCCAGAGGGTAGGTAAGAGTCAACCACATTGCTGTGTGTTTGAAGTCACAATGTAGGCTAGACCAGGTAAAGATGGTAGCTTCCTTCCTGAAAGGGCATTAGTGAACCAGATGGGTTTTTCTAACAAAACAAAATTGATTAATGGCCACCATTAGACTTTTCAATTCCAGAGATTTTTTTCATTGAATTCAAATTCCCCCATCTGCTGCAGCAGGCTTTGAACCCAGGTCTCCTGTACGTTATTGGGGGTTTCTGGATTAACTGTCTACCGACAATACCACTAAGCCAATACTTCCCCACATTGCTGTCCATCTGCACAGAGTGAACAGTGATTTTCTGGTTCATCTGGACTGGTTAATCACACATATGTTTGCTGAATGATTGCAAAAGTTGGATGTTGATGGGCTATTGACATCCATCTCCGAACCATGTATTCTGGGTTTTGTTTCAGATGATGATTGGAAACACCATCAGTCTTGTTATCGTTTGAGGATAAAAGCAGTTTCATTTAGCTTTCTGTTCAATGCACGACAATCAAGTCTATCTCATAACTCTCTGGCAGATTAGTTTCTTTTGAAGGGCTCTCCATCTCTCCACCCTCCTCCATCCTCACCCCCAGCAGTACAATAATGTCATAAAGTCTCTTTGTGACTATGATTGAGACAATCTTTTCAGCTGCTTCTTTCCCTACTCCCATGTCAAGTTGTCTCTTAAACTCCCCTTACTGCAGTTGTAATCCTGCATCATTGTACATTTTGTTCTCATATTGCATATCTTGGCCTATCAGTGTTCATGGTACTGCACGTAGTTTCTTGTATATAGGGCTTACAGTGTAAGAGTTTAGCTCTTTCCTTCCATCAATAGCAGTAGAATTGTACACCGAAACAACTTACAGAATCACGGCCCAGCATATCCCCCAACTTACCTCTTACCATCAAACCAGAGGATCAACCTCGTTCAACTGAAAAAAATTCAAGAGGGCATGCCAGTAACAGCAGCATGAATACCTAAAAATATGGTGTTAACCGGATGAAGTTACCAAAGAGGACTACTTGTGCGCCAAACAGCATAAGCAGTAAGTGATAGACAGAGTGAAGCAATCTGGTGAAAAAACAGAACATATCTAAATTCTGCAGTCCAGCCGCACCCAGTTGTGACTATTTCCCCGGGACAGAAATCACTAACACGAGGGATCATAGTTTTAAGCTGGTTGGAGGAAAGTATAGAGGGGATGTCAGAGGCGGATTGTTTACACAGAGAGTTGTGAGAGCATGGAATGCGTTGCCAGCAGTAGTTGTGGAAGCAAGGTCATTGGGGATATTTCACAGACTACTGGACATGCATATGGTCACAGAAATTTGAGGGTGTATACATGAGGATCAGTGGCCGGCACAACATCATGGGCTGAAGGGCCTGTTCTGTGCTGTACTGTTCTATGTTCTATGATCTAATTCAGAGCACAGCTGGAGTTCTGAGGATCGTTCTCTTCAAGATATTAATCAACAAGAGTGTCAGACTGGATTAGCTATCATAAAACTCAAATCCATTTGCTATTCATATATTTATAATCAGTGGTCAATTCACCAGATGTAGCTGAAAGTAAAGCTAATCTTCAAGTGATTGTAACAGTGAAGACACCTGAATACTTGTTTAGCAAATTAAAGCCTGTTGTGTTTAGATAATAAAAACTTCAAAGAAATTTACAAAGTAAGGCGCCTTGAGTATAATGGAAGAAGTTGATTGGTGGGTAGCTGATAATCTTGTTTTAATCTGAAGTTAATTTAGGATTAGTTAACAAATAAACACACGGTAGAGAATCCCAGCCCCATGGAGTTCACATCCACTTCCATGTGGGAAAATCAGGACACTTCTTGTGTCAGCGACAACCACAAGAACACGGAGGTGACACTGGAACTGTCAGGAATACTAGCTTGACCACAGCTAAAGTTCTGCACTCAATTCTGTCCCCCACATTCCAGGATTGATGTGTTCTCACCAGAGAGGGTACAGTGGAGATTGATCAGAATGTTTCTACGATTGGAGAATTTCTGCTCCGAGGAAAGGCTGGATAGGCTAGGGATATTTTCCGAGGAGGATGAGCTGAGATTTAATTGAAGTGATAACATGCTGACGAATCCAGATCGAGTGGATAGGAAGGAGCTGATCGATAACAGAGAGGTCAGAAACTGGAAGTTTTAGATTGAAACTAATTCTTAGAAAGACGGGCAGGGGAGAATTCATTTCACTCAGAGTTCGTGGGGAGCAGGAACTAACTGATGGGGTAGTAGTGGGAGTAATGCGCATCAAATTAGAATAAAAGGATATGGATGTAACTGAAGTGCTGGAACATTCAGGGCGACGGACAAAGGTGTGCAGAATGGGGCCATTGGGAATTATTTTGACATTTCTCCAGAATATTAAACTCCAGACCAATTATGAACATCATCAGACCTGAACTCCAAAAGTCAGAATAAATTTATCAGATAGTTACAGCACAGATCGAGGCCACTTGGCCCATCTTGTATACGTTGGCTGTAATAGAACGACCCAGGCTTTACAGCGTTCTTGACTCACCAATGAGAGCAACAATATCAGACTGTGAACTCTGCCCTCTATGTTGTTATAATCTGTTTTTTCGATGTATTTCTTTGACTGCTACACACCTTGTTTCCTTGTTTCTTTCCTAGCCCTATCTCCGTTCCCCGTGGCTTTGAGGGACTACCATATCTGCTGCTTAATCTCTCCTGCCTTCCCCTGTGTGACAGACTGTCTTTTTGTCCTTGTCTCTCCCCCACTTTACTCACAACCTGTTACATTTCTGATGGTTCTCAGACAGCTGTAACTTTCATTTCCCCCCCCCTGGCTCAATGGCACGAGTTTGGAATTCCCTTCCTCCAGAGATAATCGTAAATCTTTCTTTTTGCAGTTTCCCCCAGATTTGTTTTTTGAAAAACACAGCATTTGCGTCCAAGCAAAGAATTGTGAGCCTTCATCGACATTTCCGAACATTTGGATATAATCTGCGACCCTCCCACAGACGTGCAGGTTTGCTGGAATGGCCGTGCTAACATGGCCTGTAGTGTGCAGTTATGCCGGTTTGTTTAGCCATGCTCAAGTGGGGTTATGTGGATAGGGTGAGAGAGCAGGTCATTGCAGACTTGACAGACTGAATAGCCTCTTTCTGCATCTCACGGATTCTGTGATTCTAACTAGTTGTGATTGTCGTCATGTTTTCCTCATTCCAGGTCCATTCAGCTCAGGTACACACGCTGCCTTTGTGTTTCTGTGGGTGCTCACTCATTCCTTTCCTTCTGTTTCACAGCAATGTCACACTGTATGTGAGGGTGTGAATGAATTTGTGAATGCAAATATTCCAACCGAAACTCCTCACAGGTCAGGAACTGTTTGTGCTGCTGCCATCACTCACGAGAAACAGGAAAATAATAAAGGTTTCGTCACAAAACTTACAGGAACATAGAAGTTATAATTACAAGGAAAGGCTGAACTGCTCAAAACACTTTTCTCAAGAAAGGAGGGGGCTGATAGACAACCTGGTACAAGTAGGAAGCGTTGTGTTTGCGTTTTCAGAGGTTTGTGGCTGAAATCATTGGGTCAGAAGCATGGTTCATTTCCCCAGATCATTAAAGGTCCTATCTAAATGTGCATCTTTCTTTCTGTCTATCTGACCGAGTTAACAATCAGATGGACAGGTCAATGTCTGAGTGTCTTCCCAAATCCCTGATTGAATCTGCTGCTCACACTATCTCAGGTTGCTGACCACTCACTGGGTCACGGAGAAACTCTGCCATTATAATGAGGCCTGTCTTTGCATCGCCTCTCCTAGTGCTTACGCCTAATTCCAACTTCCCTTCATTGAATACCAGCTGCCTCCAGTCCACCCACATGGGCATATTGAAGAGTATGATAGAAGAATGGATTGAAACAGAGAGTTCAATTGCCAGAATGAAAGAGGAAGAAGGAAGTAAACGGGGTTTGTGGATGTCGGGGATACAGACTCCAGGATGAGTCTTTTGTGGGTATTCCCGCAGTAATACGAGACAGAATTCCATGATGAGAGTTAAACCCGGGTGGCAAGAGACGGAGCCACTGAATATTAGCAGGTTTGGTTCAAACACAGGAGGTTTGTTCAGTCAGTAACAGTGTTTGACATGGATGTGAAGTGAGCAGTGAGGTGAAATGTTGCCACAAGCTGCAGATGGACAAATTTCATTGGAATAGGAGGAGGCCATTCAGCCCCTCAAACCTGCTTTGCCATTCAATGAGATCATGGCTGATTTGTGGTCTAACTTGCAATTTTTAAAACTCTCTAAACTCATCAATAAACTTCTCTGCAACAGACAGGATGAATATTGAAAAACTAACCATCAGCAAATGCTGGGAAATCAGGAACAAAAACAGAAATTGCTGGAAAAATTTAGCAGTTCTGGCAGCATCTGTGGAGAGTGAACATTTGGATCCCGTGACTCGTCAGTTGACCAGCTGCAGCTGACCCTTCTGCCTTTTTTATAACACGCTCTGGAACAGGTTCTGCTGCGAGGGGAATGAGATGGTCAGTAACAACTGAGAAAACAGGAGGACTTGCTCAATCAGAATAAAACTCATTTTGGTCTTTCACTTTTAATTCAACTGCAAAAAATATTCATGATCATTTCTGAAATAGGGTAATAGACCACAAACTTCATATCATTGGATCTGCGAAACTGTGTTAATTCTGACCTAGTCCAGCCTACATGTAAATCCAGACCCTGAATAATGTGGTTGTCTCTGAACCATCTTCTGGGCATTTAGAATGGATGAAAAATGCTCCCCCAGCAAGTGATGCCGTGATCCTATGAACAAACAAGATAAATCCAATCACTCTGGTTACTTGTGAACTCGCCGGTGCTTCATCAAGTTGGATATCTGTGTGAATTTCTTCCCACACTCAGAGCAGGTGAATGGCCTCTCCCCAATGTTTATTCCGTGGAGTACAGTGACGCTGGATGGTGTACTGAATGCAGTCGCACAGTGAGAGCAACTGAATGGTCTCGCAATGGTCTCATGTGACTGGGAGAGATGATATTCACCATCTCATGGGATGGTGGGTAAAGATACCTCCAAGAGGGATCCAGTGAGAGTAGATCAGGAGGAACTGTTCAAATTCATGAACGAATCAATAATGAGGAGGCACCGGAGTAAAGTGATCGACAAAAAAAAGCACATTTGACATGAGACAAAACGTTTCCCTGCAGAGTAATTTTATGATGCGGAATGAACTGCCAAAGATTGTGGTGGAGCCAGGTACAATGAAGAGAATAGACTTGAACAATTGTTAAAAGGGGATGAATGAGAAGGTTTATGGGGTAAAGGTAGAAGAATAGCATACGGTGAGGTGATCCTTTGGAGAACTGATGAGCCAATCAGCCTCCTTTTGCGCTGTAACAATTCTGTGAACGTTTAATTCTGAGCCCTCTCAGGAAATATCAGGGCAGGGTATGTAAGGAGGTCAGATTCAAAGAGGATCTTGGTGAACAAAAGTGAAATACAAGTACACTGATATTTTGAGATGGATTTAATAAAATGTTATAAATTTGCACGGCCACCAACATTATAGAAATTACAAATGGGAGTGATCAAGGGAGTGGAATTAGAGCAGCAAATAAATCTTAAAAATTTATTCAACTAAAGGAGATGCTGGGTAGATACAACATTTAGTGTTTATTTCACCCAGGCACAGCAGCCAGGGAGCACATCCTTTCGGTATCTAACTTATCGAGCTCTTAAAGAATGTTGTTCATTTCAAGTGTTTAATTGTAAATTCTCCAGAGAAGACAGCTTCATGCTCCTCAAACTCTCCTGCCAGGGCAATGCTGCTGTTAGAAATCAATTCACTGGTGCATGTTACTGGCTGCTGCATGGATTGGAATTGGCAATTGAGACTGTAAGGCTACTATATTCAATATCTTCAATTGTATCGCCAGATTGCCAGACACATGAGGGGTTTTACTAAGTAGCACTGAACTTACGGGCATTGAGTGTCAGAGCACTTCCTGTTGTGGGGCATTCTGTTTAGATACAACCTATTGGTAATTGTTAGAACTGACTTGTTCTGGCTCCAGAGAAGTTGTCAGAGCATTACAACTGTCATTGGAGCAGGTAACAAACTTCCCATGGGTTGAAAGTTGTAAATGAAAGAATAATTATGGGTTCTTCTGGTAAAGTGCGCAAAGTTATTCAAATGGTCCTAATTTACTTTCAGAAATAATTGAGAGAAAGGTACATATTGAGGTCATGGCATTAGTCCAACTTTAGAAGTTCAGAAAAAAAATGAAGGGAGAGCTGATGTTGGGAATTGTAGTAATGACAGGGAAAAACTTGTTTTACAGAGAGAGAGAGAGTTTCTAGATGGGAAACTCAGCTTTAACATCACATCACCTGCAGTCCAATTCGCAGGTCCTGATCCTTATCCGTAATATGGAAGGGGAGAGAGCCCAGAAAAAAAAATTCTCATGTGGTTGAATATTTAACCAGTCATGTGGTCTGCGAAGACACCAATGTGACAGGACCAGGGTGAGGGTATGTAAATGTGGGGACGGCGCGAAGAATTTTTTTCCCTCCCAGCGGGACAATCACTGACACAGTCACACTGGGGAGAGGCCGTTAACCTGCCTTAGGTATGGGAAGGGATCTTACAACCTGCTGAGGCACCAAAAAGAGCACAATGGATTTAAACCCTTCACCTGCTCCATATGTGAGAAAGGATTCATTCAAATCTCTCACCTGCGGAGACATCAGTGCATCCCCATTAGGGAGAGACCATTCACCTGCTCCATGTGTGGGAAAGGATTCACTTAAATCCTCTGACCTGCTGAAACAAACGCAATCTGACTCTGGGGAAAGGTCGTTCACTTGCTCCTAGTGTGGGGAGAGATTCACTCAAATGCACCACCTGCTGAGACCCCAGCGAGCCCATACAGGGGACAGGCCATTCAGATGCTCAGTGTGTGAGAAGGGATTCAATAATTCATTCTTCCTGATGAGACCCAGTGGGTTCACACATTGTAGGACAAGTTTCCCCTCTCTGTGTGATAAGGGATTTGCTGAGTCTTCAACATGGCTGAGAGACCAATGAGTGCACACAAGGAAGTGGTCATCCCCCTACTCCGTGTGGGATAGAGTTCATACATCATTGCAGGGCTCTGATTCTGGAGTTACTGTACATCAGAGACAGAACAGGACTTTGTACATGATCACAATGCTGGAGTATTCATGCTGTTGTTGTTAATCACATTAACTGGGCTGGAGTTGACAGAATTTATATTGCCACTTTCTGAACTCAGGATGTCTCTCTTGATAGTAAGTCTCCACAACAGCAATGTGACAAAGAGCAGGAATCATTTGTTTTCATTTAAATTGTGATCGTAGCACTGCTGCTTCACAACACCAGGTACAAGTTTGGAGTCCAGCCTTGGTCAACGGCCTGTGTGGAGTTCCCACATTCTCCCCATGATAGTGTGTGTCCTCTCCAGGTGCTCTGGTTTCCTCCCACAGTCCAAAGATGTGCAGGTTAGGTGCATCGGTCGTGCTAAATTGTCCACAGTATCCAGGACTGGGTGGATCAGCCATGTGAAATGCAGTGGTCTGGGTAGGATGCTCTTTGGATGGTCGGTGGGATTTGTTGAGCCAATGCTCACCACTGTAGGGATTATATTCTATGATTGAGGATAAAGGCTACACAGCAGGGTGTCCTTGAGAAGGAACATGTGGTCTGTATCAATACTCTCGATGCCTTTAGGTAGAGGTGGGCAACGCATGGAATACAGTGTTTTATCTTTACCGCTGCCCCCTTCCCCCCGACTCTACTTTGATATAGTGCCTTCTCACTCTGTCACTTGTAATGGTTTGCTTTGCACGTAATAGGCTTTGTTTGTAAATATTCAATTGGTTACACGGGTGGATTGCTGCTGGTGATTATATGTTTAACAAAAAGCAAAATAAAGGAATAATGATTTTGATGGTGGGAAGGTTGCTTAGCTGTGTATGCCAACACTTCTGGGTAGGAGAAATAGCGGAAAAAGAACGTTTTTCAGCTCGCAGAACGAGAACTGAAAAACAGTTAAATCAAACAAATGGTTCAGACTGGGAAGGAATATTTCCCTGGAGTTTGAGTAACTGGAAGGTGATGGTGTCCGGGAGTAGACAGGAGTTTGTTTTAAAAGGGCATTTGAAACTTTTGAAACTGTTATATTCAGATAATTTTGTTTCTTTTATTTTAGTTTTATTTATGGTGGAATAAACATCTCCAATTTTTTAAAACCAAATTCACAAACCTTGTGTCAAAGACAAATGTTAAAAATGTCGATCAAACCATCACTCACTGAAAACTGATGTGGAAGTGCAATCTCCTGGAGAATCCCTGCCCTGCCTACTTCTACCCAACCGGGCTCCATGGCGAAATGCATTCCTGGGAGACAGCAGCAGGAGGAGGCCATTCAGCCTTTCAATCCTGCTCCACTATTCAATGGGAAACAGCTGACCATCCAGCTCAGTCTCCTGTTCATGCTGTGCTCCAATCCCATTTCATGACTTTACCTCGAAGAACTATATCCAAGTCCTCCTTTGGTTTCACTGCCTTTTGTTCCAGCGACGTTGCTGTGGTACTGTGTGGGTGCAGGCAGGGGTAAGGAGATGGTTCTGCCTCCTGGAGGATGCACTCTACCTCCCTCATCATCCAGCAGTAACATCAACCAGGTTTCAGCAACTATAGATAGAAACCATTTCCAGGATGTGGGCATCACTGGCTCAGCCAGCATTTATTCCTTATCTCTAGTTACCCTTGAGAAGATGGTAGTAAGCTGCCGTCTTGAACCATTCGCAGTCCATTTGGTGCAGATAGACCGACAATGCTGTGAGGGAGAATGTGGCATGATTTTGGCTGGGTGATTCTCCATGTTTGGTTGTTCAAATGCTTGTTAACGTATTCAAGATCTGCGCGTGATTTTGAGATTTCAGTCTGCAAATCTTCACCGTCTAGCACCCTGTATAAAGGAATATGTACAGATTAGAAATTCAGAACAAACAATTCAAGTTTGTCTGAAATATCTTTTCACCCTTTCTTCCCCCAAAGCTGTAACCCTCCAGCCCATTTACTCTCTCCCACCATTCACATTCTGCTGCCCCCGAATTTACACCCCCCCCCCCCCCCCATTCTCATGGAGTTACTCATAAACCACTTCCCATCCCTGATTAGACTTTGCACCTTTTCTGGGTTCACTTTCTTTACCTTCAGATGCTGCCAGTCAAAAATGTAACAGCAGAATGAAACAAAAGGAAACGGAAAGGGAGATGGCAGATCCTGGATTGAAGAGGAGCCTTCAGGCTGGAAGAATGGGTCAGATCCTTCTTTGTTTCCCATTGGTCGATTTCCAGTGTTATGACGAGTTGGGGATGGAACTGGGTCCCACGTGTCTGTGTTGACACTTTAACCGCCCCAACAGATCTCTAAGTGGATGCATTTCTCCTCCAGCCAATCACAGTGTGAAATGCTTTCCGCGAGTTACCCAAAGCACATGCTCCAAAACTGCCCCACATTCTATACATGTTCAGTGCCAGGTTTCCCCGCACACGTGTGGTCCCTGCCCCAAGGATTGTGGGAGTTGTAGTCCCTTTGAAGCCACTGGAGACCTGCCTTTGGAAAGTGAATGAAAAGTGTGGGCTGGAGTGTGTTGTGTATAGGATTCCCATTTATACGCATTGGACATGTTGGCTGTCATTGTGTTTTACTGAGACATCTGCTTCCACACCCTGATTTCTGACGTAAAGGACCATGGATTCAGCTAATTGCGGGTTGGGGAGTTTAATAAGGGGTAGCAGATTTTAAGAGGAGGTGGCTCAGTGGCTTGCACTGCTGCCTCACGGCGTCAGGGACCCGGGTTGGATTTCAGCCTTAGACGACTGTGTGCAGTTTACACGTTCTCCCCGTGTCTGCGTGGGTTTCCTCTGGGTGCTCCCGTTTCCTCACTCAGTCCAAAGATGTGCAGGTAAGGTGTATTGTCCATGCTAAATTGCCCACAGGGTCCATGCATTTGCAGGTTAGGTCATTAGCCATGGGAAACGCAGGCTACAGGAAAGGGTTGGTCTGAATGGGGTGCTCATTATAGGATTGGTATGGAATCGAAGGACAAATACCCTGTTTCTGCACTTCAGGGACTCTATTCTATTCTCATTAAGAAGAATGTACCTATATCAATGTGTTGTGAATCTGCGGAATTCCCTATTCAAAATGCAGTGGATGCCAAGACAATGAGCAAATTTACTGAAAAGGTACAGATGTTTAATTTGCAATGAGTTGAATGGTGACAGAGAGCAGGCGGGAAAATCCAGCTGAGAGCGAGGTGAGCGCAATCATCATCGTATTAAATGGTGGAGCTGAATTGAAGGACTGCATTGCCTCTTCTGTGTCCAGTGCTTATCTTCTTACGTTAATAACTGGAAAGCTGAATCCAAAAATCACCACCTTCACCAAAGGAGATTTTCAGAAAATGCAAGATAGTCGGGTACATTGGCATTCCAAACTTAGATAGCGAGGAAGCGTGTCGGAGATAATGATTTTGCAATTTTAAACTGAGGGGAGACAGCAATGTATGGTTTTAGACTGTGTAGCACATTCACAGCGTTGTGAATATCTGTTGTGAATATCTGTCCTTTACTTTATTACAAAGTCAAGGTCTCTGACAATGAAAACCAAAAAACACCCAGGAAATATCGCCTCACCTAGTAAACTGATAAAAGACTTGTGATAAGTCTGGTTGAATTTAGAACACAGATGGAAAGCCGGAAGATTAAATCCAGTCCCAGGATCCTGTGCTTAAACAAAGGAGACTGCAACAGGATGAGGCAGGAGTTGGCTAATGCAAACTGGAAGCAAAGATTTTACGGTGGGACAGTTGACGGACAGTGGAGGAATATCAAAGCAATTTTTCAAAGTGCTCAGCAAAGGTATGTATCAGTGAAAAGGAAGGACTGTAGGAAAAGGAGTAATCTGCCATGTCTCTCTAAGGAAATAATGGAGTCTATCAAATTGAAATAGAAGGCATACAAATTGGCAAAGACCAAGGAGGAACCACGAGATTGGAAAAATTTTAAAGATCACAGAAAGCTTGATGGGATTTTGATTGGGGATAAAAAGTGATGAGCAGCTATCCACAGGGCCAGAATAGCAGTGTATACTGCAAGAGTGGAACCTATTGCATGAGGAACATATGGCCTCTTTAATTGTTGAAGTACTTAACTGAAGAAGTCTGTCAACATAGAGATAAACCTGATAAAGTTAAAAATCATGCCGTGCTCGGAAAGCTTGTGCTTCCAAATAAACTTGTTGGACTATAACCTTGTGTTGTGTAATTTATGACTTTGTCCACCGTACTCCAACACTGGCTCCTCCACATCAGAATCCTGACAGACAACCCCACTGAAACTGGAGTCCCTGTCAGGTACTTGAGTGAGCCACTGAGGTGTGGGGAGGGCTGTGTTGTTTAAACAGAAAGTGCCGAATTGAACTAGACGCAGGGCGGCCCGGTGGCGCAGTGGTTAGCACTGCTGCCTCACAGCCCCAGGGTCCCAGGTTCGATTCCAGCCTTGGGTGACCATCTGTGTGGAGTTTGCACATTCTCCCCGTGTCTGCGTGGGTTTCCTCTGGGTGCTCCGGTTTCCTCCCACAGTCCAAAGATGTGCAGGTCAGGTGGATTTGCCATGCTAAATTGCCCATGGTGTTAGGTGCATTAGTCAGACGAAAAGTGCTTCTGGGTGGGTTACTCTTCAGAGGGTCAGTGTGGACTGGTTGGGCCGAAGGGCCTGTTTCCAAACTGTAGAGAATATAATCTAAATATTTTTAAACTGCCGTTGCCATGGAGATAATCCTGATAACCAGCCTCCATTCAAAGCCACAAACCATGCTAACATGGGCTTGGCTGTGTCTCAGTATCTTTTCCAGTCACACTGACATTTGAAATATGCGTCCACGGGCAGAATGCACAACTTTCCTTACAGATGAAAAGGCCAATGATATTCAGATCGGCTCGGATCAAGTAACCATCACATCTGAACATGAAGTTCAATTTGAATTTCTCAATCGCAAATCCATCCTTTCACTACCCTACAACAGAGAAAACAAGTCACCACTGTTAATACAGAATGGAACTTCATAAGACAATGATAGTATTAAATTGTAGTTTCCTTGTTCCCCCAAAGCTTTAAATCTCAGTCTCACAATTTCTCTCTTCTGTTAACTGAAAACCAATCCAATTTCCTCACTTCTTTCCTCCACACCCAGTTCTCATACTCTCTCTCCTCTCCTTGAATTCAGTTTCCGAGCTCAGGTCTGTAGATTAAGAACCAAAGCCAAGTTCGACTAGGAGCCGCACGGATGTTGGCAAATAGTTCCATCCACGCCCCCGCCCCACCAACACCCACCCCAGGGTTTCCATCCTAGTCAGAACTACATTGGAGAAACAATAATCTGGAACCTCTTGTTTATGTTCCCCACCACACACCCACACCCCCCTCTGATGAGAACCATCTTGCACACACTGCTTCCTGCACACTCTGGCCAAATCATATCTGGTTGTCGTAAAATGAACCAATTTAGAACTCTGATTGCAGGTCCATCATTGTCCCTTTCCATAACAATCCTGATTCTACACAAGAGTTCTGACAACGCACTATAAAATGCTCCCCCATTGATACTTTGACCACTCGTCAGGGTACCAGGAGAGGGCCCATTCTCCTGGGTCTTGTTCTCAGAGGGAGGAAGGGAGATTGCTGCCAATGACAGATTAATCCCACACACCCACAGCCTCCCTCGCTGGCACTGAACCGCCCTGCACATACTCCAACAATTAGCCAGCACTGCGCGCATGCACTGGTCTCCCCGCCTACAGCACATGCTTCAGATCACACGGGAGTCCGGGTGATTGACAGCAGCTGCTGCCCAATAGAGAGGAGGGTGTGTGGCTGGAGGTCTCGGACATTGGGATTGTAAATAATGAATGAATGTGGGGAGTCACTGGGGGATGGACAGGTCAGTGAGGAATAGGATCAGTGCAGCGGGCAGGAGGAGATCTTGGACACATGGAGCAATGGGAGAGTCTGACAGGAGAGAAATTGCAGGAAGGTTCTGTTCGGAGGCTCAGGCAGGGACAGCTGGAAGACAGTATGGCCTGGTGGCTTGGGTATGTTTTCTAATCAGCCTCTTCAAAATGCTGTTACTCAACTTTGAACCCGATCCTCTTCGTCCAGAGATAAGGACACTACCACCATTTCCTGGTGGGCTAGTGGAAAGAAGGGAAGATTTTCTCAATCTCACTCACATGTAAACTCCATGAGTTCATCACACTTACTGTTTACGGTGGGAATGAGGAGATGGGAGGGGGTTCGGGATACAGGGGCTGCCTTTCAAAAGGAACTCACCTGTGTTGGTGATATTATCAAGACTCAATACACAGTCACGTACACAAAACTGTTGTAGGGGATCTTTATCCATAATATTAGCACCTATAGCGTATTAACACTTATGCAGACCCCAATGTACGAAGTTACGTCCTGGATATTAATAACAGCTTTGAGCGTGGGAAATCATGTCTCATGAACTAGATTGAGCTTACTGAAGAAGTAACAAAGAGGATTGATGAGGTCACAGCGCGGGACATGATCTACATGGACTTCAGTAAGGCCTTCGACAAGGTTCCCCATGGGAGACTGGTTAGCAAGTTTAGATATCATGGAATACAGGGAGAACTAACCATTTGAAAACAGAGCTGGCTCAAAGGTAGAAGACAGAGGGTAGTGCTGGAGGGATGTTTTTCAGGCTGGAGGCCTGTGACTAGTGGAGTGTCACAAGGATCGGTGCTGGGTCCACTACTTTTCGTCATTTATATCAATGATTTTGATGTGAACATAAGAGGTATTATTAGTAAGTTTGCAGATGACACCAACATTGGAGGTGTGGTGGACATTGAAAAATATAAACTCAGAACACAAGGGGATGTGGATCAGATGGGTGAATGGGCTGGGGAGTTCAGTTTAGAAAAATCTGTGGTGCTGCATTTTGGAGAAACAAACCTCAGCAGGACTTATACAATTAATATTCAATTCCTGGTGAGTGTTGCGAAACAAAGAGACCTTGGAGTGCAGGTTCATAGTTCCTCAAAAGTAGAGTCGCAGGTAGATAGGATAGTGAGGAAGGCAGTTGATTTGCTATCCTTTATTGGTCAGAAAATTTGTTACAGCAATAGGGAGGTCATATTGCGGTTGTACAGAACATTGATTCGGCAACCTTTGGAATACTCCATGCAATTCTGGTTTCCTTCCTATCGGAACTATGTTTTCAAACTTGAAAAAGGTTAGAAAAGAATTACAAGGATGTTGCCAGAGTTGGATATGGTGTTTTCCCTGGAGCTTCGGAGGCGAAGGGGTGACCTTATAGAGATTTACAAAATCAGGCCGGGCATAGGTGTGGTAAATAGACAAGGTCCTTTCGCTGTACTTGGGGAGTACAGAACTAGGGGACAGGAAGGGAAGTGTAGGCAGAGGGTGGAGGATGGAGAAGGGTGGGGAGAGAGGAGGGGAACAGAAGGGCGGACAGAGATTGGGTACAGAGACGGAGTCAGAGAGGGTGGGGTTAGAGAGGCGGGTCAGAAAGGGAGGGCAGAGTGGGGTCAGAGAGGGGGTCCGAGAGCGGGCAGAGAGGGGGCAGCGAGGGGCGCAGCGAAGGGAGGCAGAGGGGGCAGAGAGTGGGGAGACAGAGGGTGTACAGAGGGAGTGACAGAGAGGGGGAACAGAGGGCAGACATCGAGGCGTGGAACAGAGAGGGAGACAGAGGGGGGACAGACGGGGGGACAGAGAGGGGGGAACAGAGATGGGGAACAGAGAGGGGGAACAGAGAGGGGTGTGGAAAGGAAATTAATCCATTTACTGTGAAATTATTTATCCATTTACTGTGAAATTTAAAGAGAGTGAGTCAATTTTAAATCAATGTTATACTGAGTTTTGTAAGTAATGCTTTGATGAAGGTTTGCAGTTAGCTTATCTCTGTTTGAATTCTGTAAACATTCAACTCGACCTTGCGATAGTCTAACTCAGCGAAAGCTGAATAACTGTTACATCTAGGACCAGCGGATGAGAGGATAACAACCTGAGTTTCCCCAGTCTCTGCCCTTGAAAGTGTGATAAGGAACGCTATAAGGCATGCGTCTGTGTAATTTTTCGGAACTCATTGCATTAAGGCATCTGACTTCGTGTAATGAGTCAATCTTGGAAGATTTCTAATAATTACCTCTGCTTTGCTTTTGCTATTAATTGACTCAAGTCGATTTAATTTCCACGACAGTAAACTTGGGGGCTCGTTCCAGGACCCTGCGATTGGGTGAGATTCTGATGATTCCCAGGAGAGGCAGGCGCCAGCGCATCGAAGGTCTTTCACTTCATCTCGAGCGCTGACTTGGCCCTTTTGCGTGAGAGGACTGGGAATTTGTGGATCACCCCAGCGCCAGGGTTTCGAATCAAATCAGATCGGGGTAAGAATCGTGGGTTACGTAATCCTGCACAGAGTCTCATTCTCTTAGAATAAATACAGTAGGAAAGGGGTTCAGTGATCTCTCATGTGGTATTAGAGTAAAACCCCAAGGGAAGGGGCTTGCCGTTACAAGAGTGTTTAGGAGACAGCAAGTGTAAGGGTGGTTGGAGCCACCACTGGTTGAGTTGGACTCGCCAAAGACGTACCGGGTATGTGGTTTCTTGGTTTACGAAAACCAAGGCATTGGGGCGGATGCGCCCAATGCGAGAGAGAAATAACAGAGGTAAAAGCAAGTCAAAAGGAAAAAAGATAACGGTACCACGAGAGCGAGAGAGAGAGAGAGCTGAACGCTTTTTCAGTAACACTAAAAATGGGCTCCGGTAAGATCAAACAAAGGGAGAGTCCACACAGGACTTGGAATGGCCAACCAAAACTACAATACATGTTAAATAATTATGGCCCTGAGTCTGTGAAGCAGTTAGATCTGTGGATTAATGAATGTGGTTTTCTGGAGAGAGGAAGTATTAATAAAAGGCAGGTGGAAATATTGAGGTCCAGGCTGGAGGAGAGAGAGAAGGAGAAAACGAAGGGAAAATAGAACCTGTGAATTGGAGTGCTTATTAGATTAGATTACTTACAGTGTGGAAACAGGCCCTTCGGCCCAACAAGTCCACACCGCCCCGCCGAAGCCCATACCCCTACATTTACCCCTTACCTAACACTACGGGCAATTTAGCATGGCCAATTCACCTGACCTGCACATCTTTGGACTGTGGGAGGAAACCGGAGCACCCAGAAGAAACCCACGCAGACACAGGGAGAACGTCCAAACTCCACACAGTCAGTCGCCTGAGGCGGGAATTGAACCCGGGTCTCTGGCGCTGCGAGGCAGCAGTGCTAACCACTGTGCCACCATGCAGCCCAAAACATGTGGAAAGCTGAGGCTGATATCAGAGAAAGGAAATCTCAAGTAAAAGATAGATCAAATACACGTGCAAACACCAGCACACATGCAGACGCGCGCAGCAAACAACCCAACGAATCTGTAGTGTCTTCAGTCTGTTTCAGATCCTGACCTTGATGACTGCCCTCCGAGACATGCAGACCACCTATGATATCCGCCTGGTGAAGGTTCTACATCAGCGGCCGCCAACTCAGGGTCTGCTGGATCACCGATACACACACACCCTCAACCAATTGAAGCAAGAAGCCCAAAAGAAAGACGGCCTCTTCAAGATGCAAAGGCATCCAAGGCCTGTTCGCGATCATCCTCCGATGGATGATGAGTCAGACAGCGAGGATACTGGCACATTATCATCTAACTAGGTAGTTCTGCAAGCCCCGATGGTTGAAGTTTCAGGTCCAGAAAGGCATCCAGTGTTGGTCCACTGGCCATGTACCATGAAGGATCTGGAAAGTGCCTTTGGGCAGTTGCCTGACCCAAGCGAAGTTGGAGGTAAAAAGTTTGCTGAAGAAGTGACAAAGTTCTGTACTGAATGTCGTCCCACACCACATGAGATGAGACGTCTCCTGGGATGAAAAAACTAGGTGTCGATGTCACCAAAATCTAGTATACCTGGCCAACTGTAAATGTCCATGCCAGAGTAGCTAACCCACAAGCAGAGCAGAACGGAGAATTTAATGCTTTTGTTGAAGCACTGGAAACCGCCTGTAGGGAGGCATTCCAAGTGCGAATGGGCATAACTTAAATAGCAATGTTTAAACAATGCGAAGGTGAGACCGTGTTGCAGTACGTTACGCGCCTCACTGAAGTCCATAATGCCCATAGTGGACTGAGATCACCCGACGACATAACGGCAGCAGAAATCACTCCGTATGTGGCACACCTGAGGAACAGCTTTATCAATGGAATGAAGGACGAAATAACGAAAAAGGTAAAAGATACATGTATTAGTAAATGGTTCTCTGTTGTCCGATTTAGCAAATGCCTTCTTTTGTGTACTGGTACATCCAGATAGTCAATTCTGGTTCACCTTTTCATTCAAAAGGAAATCATATAACTTCACGCCACTTTGTCAACGTTACTGTGAGTCCCCCACCATATATAATGAGGCTCTACGCAGGAGTCTGGAGACTCTCGCTCTAACCCCGGGGTCAGTGCTTTTGCAGTATGTAGATAATTGCCTGATAGCGGCACCAACAAAGGATCAATGTGAGAAGGATACCCTTGCGTTGCTCTGCCATCTAGCAAGGGAAGGGCACAAAGCCAGTCTCGCAACGTTGCAATTTGTACAACAACAGGTGAAGTTATTAGGTCACTTAATATCTGAACAAGGGAAGGCTATTGGTCGAGACAGAATTCAAGCAATCCAGCAAATTCCAAAGCCGCATGGAAGAAACAATTGCTATCCTTTTTCGGCATGTGCTCCTAATGTGGAACGTTTATCCCACATTATGCAACCCTTGAGGCGCCCTTAAGTGACATAGCCATGGAAAAGGTTTGCAGAACCAGAGTCCATTGCAGTGGACCTCAGAGACCGAGAGTGCCTTTGTTGAATTGTAAAAGGCGCTCCAAACTACACCTTCGCTGGGAGTTCGTTCCAAACAAGCCTTTTGTACAAACGGTGGATGAGAAACATGGCTGCACGATATCTGTGCTGTTGCAGGATCATGGGGGAAGATTGAGACAGGTAGCTTATTTTTCAGCAAAACTAGACCCCGTAGCGGGAGGATTGCCTAAATGCCTGCGCGCTGTGGCTGTAACTGAAAAAGCTGTTGTAGCGTCCAGGGATATAGTTGGCTATGGTGTATTAACCCTTCTGGTACCACATGCTGTATCCTTAGTTCTTTCCGAGCAAAGGACCGCACACATGTCAGCAGCACGTTGGCTCAGATATAATACTGTGCTTCTGGAGATGCCTAACATTACAATAACGATGTAACGTCATTAACCCTGCAATCCTTCTCCACACAGAAGGAGAAGGAGACCCACATGATTGTGTCGCTGTAACTAATGAAATTTGCAGCCCCAGACCAGATTTGCAGGTTTCAACGCTACAGAATCCAGATATGGAGTTTTTTGTGGACGGGTCGATTTTCAGGAGCAAGGAGACAGCCCAGAATGGCGTTGGGTATTCTGTAGTGACGACCTACGAGATAGTCAAAGCGGGATCACTCCCTTCTCATCTGTCAGCGCAAGCAGAGGAGCTGATTGCCTTGACTGAGGTCTGTAAATTGGCTGAGGGAAAGATAGTGAATATTTACACTGATAGAAGTTAAAATTCGGGGTTGTACATGATTTTGGAACCCTGTGGAAATACAGGGGCCTCTTGACCTCCACTGGAAAGCCCATCACACACCATGGCCTGATTTCTGATCTCCTGGAAGCAGTCATGTTGCCTAAATCAATTGCTGTGTGTCAGCATGAAGCCCACACTAATAATAATGATTTTATTTCTCAAGGCAAAGCAAGGGAAGACTCGGCAGCGAAAACAGCAGCCCAGCAGCCAATAAGTCAGAAGATTGACATGTGTATGACAAAACTTTGTAGCTCAACAGCAGACCTACGGGAGTTACAGTCACAGGCCACACCAGAAGAAAAGCGTGAGTGGACGAAAGCAGGATGCAGTGTGAGGGAAGGAGTATAGTGTGCTCCCAATGGTAAACCCTGTCTACCACGTTCATTATTTCCATTCTATGCCAAGCTGACACACGGTAATGACCATGTGTCAAAAGGGGGGATGTACGACAGTATTTCGGCACACTGGTGCACTAAGGGATTTACTCATTACTCCCACAAATATTGTGAGCATTGTGTTATCTGTGCCACTAATAATGTGGGGAGGGGAATACAGATGGTTCAGGCAGCACACCCCCAACGCCAAAAACCTTTTGAATATTTACAGATGGATTTCATTGAACTAATGCCCAGTGAAGGGAAAACGTATTGTCTGGTAATAGTTTGATATGTTTTCCAAATGGGTGGAAGCGTTCCCCACGTCTAAACAGGATGCCAGTGCAGTTGCCAAAGCTTTGCTAACAAAGATTATTCCGACTTGGGGCTTCCCTGAAAGGCTTAGCAGTGACACTGGGACACCATTTGTCAATAAAGCCTTACAGCAGATCAGTGATTACTTGGGAATAAACATGAGACAGCACTGTGCCTACCACCCAGCGAGTGGTGGGGCAGTGGAAAGAGAAAATGCTACCCTAAAAAATAAATTGGCAAAATATTTTGAGGAACTATGGGTGACATGGGAAAAGGCACTTCCGATTGTGCTAATGTACATGAGATCTTGGAGGAGAGGAAGAGCTAATCTTAGCACGTTTGAGATTTTGTTTGGTAGACCGCCCAACACAGGAACTGACGTAAGACCTAAGGTAAGACCGATAACAGGCAATTGTGAGGATGAGATGTTGTGTTACTGCACCAATCGGGGAAGACTCCACTTGGGGATATCCCAGTGTACTACAACGCTCTACTTGAACAATGATTCTTGCTCAGCAACCTATGCAAATCGTACGACCATAAACATTGCTTGTCCCTTTATCAATAATCAGACCATGATGGCGGGTATAACACGGGCCTGTGGAGAGAAAAGGTGCCACCACCTTCCCCTGGGATGGAAAGGGTGCTGCTACACCGCGATACTGTCCACTGGCACAACAGTATTTGCCCCGAAAGCCAGTAAAAGACGCACCCTAAGGGACATCTCACGGCATTGGAATTCGTACACACTCACAGACCCCTGGACTACACCAGGAGTGAACATTGGGTGGTCCATCCTTTTGGGAACAGGGACAACGGTGGCAATAAACAAGATTAATGGCCTCGCATATAGTGTACTACGATTAGCAAATGGGACGGAGGAAGGCATAGCACTTATTAACACTGAGTTAACGGCAGTTAGGGAAGCAGTGATACAAAGTTGATTAGCAATAGACATACTGACGACCGAGAGCGGGGTGTCTGCAAAATGTTAGGTACCTCATCCTCTTTTTATATTCCTGATGAGTCCAAGATTATCACTCGTGTAATAGATCATATGGAAGCAGCAATGCAACCACCTACCCCAGAAGATGACTCTTGGTTCCGATGGCTCATCTCCCTTTGTCGAGGATGGGGGGGATTGAATCTCACACGGTCTACTTGTTGTAGGACTGGTCCTGCTCATCGTGTTGTGTATAGGACCGTGCTTGTGTACCTGTCTACGCCGCTTGTGTATGAGTGCAGTAGGATACCAAATCGTAAACTTATCGGTGGCCCCACGACAGGAAGATCCAGGTGCGTGGACCCCACCCTATCATAGCATTGACGAGTGTGACATGTGAACAGGGGATGTGTACAGGCCACACCAGAGCAAGTGACGATACCACCACAAAGCTGTTTTGGATAGGTGGGTGGCTGAGGAAAGGCCTGGTGTTTCCTAAAACATTTTCTGATATATAGCTATTCTGGATCTTTTTTTTAATTGTTGCTGTAGTTGTCCTTGTTGTCATAAAATGACAAAAAAAAGGGGAAACTGTAATGGAAATTTATCCATTTAGTGTGAAATTATTTGTCCATTTTCTGTGAAATTTAAAGAGTGAGTCAATTTTAAATCAATGTTGTACTGAGATTTGTAAATAATGCTTTGATGAAGATTTGCAGCTAGCTTATCTCTGTTTGAATTCTGTAAACATTCAACTCGACCTTGTGATAGTCGAACTCAGCGAAAGCTGAATTACTGTTATGACTAGGACCAGGGGATGAAAGGATAATAACTTGAGTTTCCCCAGTCTCTGCCATTGAGAGCGTGATAAGGAACGCTATAATGCAGGCGCCTGTGTAATTTTTCGGTTCTCATTACATTAAGGCATCTGATTTGGTGTAATGAGTCAATCTTGCAAGATTTATAATAAAGACACCTGCTTTGCTCTTGAGTTCCTTTGCAGCTGCTGTAATTTGCAACAAATACCACGGGTATATTTCACTACGTTTATGTCCGTTTGATGCAGGATATTTCTTTCCTTGCTAAGTCTGTTCTGCACGCGACTCCACAACAATAGGAATGTTAGTGGTTCTGAACTGTGCTCGAGAATGGCCGAGCAAGATACGCAATTCAGGGAAAATCAGGATAGATCACTATATCTGTTTTTACCTGCAATACACATGTCACAAAAGTTTGCTTCAACAAAGATGAGTCCCTTTCCTCTGTTATCACAATTTTGTCCTGAAAATCCTTTTCCATTTACATATATACCTAATTCGCTTCTTAAAGTGCATTCCAATCTCTCTTTTTCTCCAACTCAGTGTGGCGTTTACCATTGGTAGTGATTCTGATCTTCAGACAATGGTAAGAATTACATTATCAACTATTGCTGCGGAGGGACGATGTGTCCAATCTTGCAGTTTGCTGAGATTATTTGGACATCTGACAGTGTTATGTTAGAATAGTGAATAACCAGAATACATAAAAGACTGGAAAGGAGAGTGTTCTGATCAACACCGAGTAGGAAACCTGTGTATTTGTGGAACCTGACGGAGTCTCGATTTGGAAGGTTGATGCAGGTGTTGTGAAATTTTGCTCACAGTTGTGCTTGAGAATCAGTGAGGATCTGCAGTGTCTCTGACAAACTGAGGAAAGACCACAGGTAGGAGAAGGTCTGTGAAGAGGAAAGAAGATGAGTTTGGCGGAGGTCAGGGAGCTGAGGCGGTTTGCACTTGTCTGACAATTCTTGAGTTTTCGAGGAAGACTTTCCCAACAAATTAGTAAACCAAGAATACAGGGAGAGGCAAGCGTGCTTCAAATATGAAGCCGTGTCTAAATGTTGTGCCTCACATTTAACAAACATTGCGTGTCACATCAGGATGAGAACTATGCTCACATTGGCCATGAAGGTCATAGTTTTGTTCAACGTATATGACCAAGAACATTCCAGGCAGGCGTTGTTTACATTTCCATTAAATGTCATGATGCTGTCAATCTCTATATTCATTAGGTGATAGAGGTCACCACTTCCGGGCAAGGGAGCCACATTGCTTTTATTTTCATGTGCGGTTGACAGAAAGTATTGCAAAATGCAATTGAACGGAATACCTTGCATTGAGTTGCATACGTCCATGGGATATTGGTGTTATTGTCTGGGCCAGATTTTATTGTCAATTCCAAGTCGACTGGATGAGATGGTAGTCGGTTGCTGAATGATCTGCTGCGGCCCCGTTGGTTTTGTGGAACCTGAATATCGTTCAGAGGGAGACCCAGGATTTTGATCCTGCAAACCTGAAGGACGGAGATATATTTTCAAGTCAGTATGGCAAGTGGCTTGAAGGGGTACTTGCACGTGACTGTGTTCCCAAGTATTTGATGCAGTTGTACTTCTCGGTAGACGTGTTTGTAGATTGAGAAGGTGCTATGTAAAGAACCTCAGTGAACCTTACAGATTCCATAACAAGTAATTTTGCGGAATTGCATGAAGGCAACATTGATGAAAAGAAGGTCGACCAGATAGCAGTTCGTCAGGAACATGCATAGAGACTGGGAGCTGAAGTGGACCATTTGGCCCTTCCAGTTCTAACATTCCACAAGATCATGACTGATCCAATTCTGATTTGTAATCAGCATTCCTATACCCTCAAATATGGGTGACCTTCTTGTTAACTGGAATATATACACCTTCCCCTTATTTGGTCACGAATACTTCACCTCCATCATCTGTGCTGTTTTTAACATGGTAACTATGGGTCAGGTGAGTGAACCATAGTATGGGCAAATGGATAAAGGCGGGTTAACTTAAAATTGTCCATTAGCACAAATTTTTTAAAAAGTTGTAATTATCAAAATGACGTGAAATGACAGAGTATGAGTTGCAGAGGGATCTAGGAGTCCTCATATGTGGAATGCAGAATAATTGAGTCAAGAGTAGTGGGGAACGGTCACAGAACTGAACGGTTGTGCCTGCCACACAGTTCGTTTAAACTCTTGTTAAGTGAACAAACTGTGAGTTGACTCGTAATAGTAATGACTGATAGTACTCATTTGTTTAACACAAATAATATCATTATAATAAAATACACTCCAAACTAACAAGTTATGCTATAAATCTGATCAACTACCTTGTGCTTTATCTTAACTCTGGATGCTCCAATACCGCCACCCTAGATCGTGGCCTTGACCCACGTGGAGATGATTGTCGAGTCTTCTTCCCGTGGTCCCAGGCTTGCCTTTTCTTCACGGTTGTTGATCGAGAGTTGCCGCTCCTGTTGGTGGGGTTGAAGTGATTCTTGTCCAAAGAAGTCTTTGCGCCCTTTTGGTTGTTAGTATCAACCAATCCATCGATCAGAGCTTCATTTCCTTGATTAGCAGGAGTTGACAGGAGATGGCAGGATGGTCCTTGTGCATCCATTCCTGGAGGTTTCAGGTGCACACAGGTTAGGGAGCACTCTCCAAAACGCGTGTGAGGTGCCGCTGTTTCTTGTAAGCAACTCCATATTGTGAGTGATCTGGGCATGTCTTTCAGTTTAATTACATCGATTGAAATTTAAGTGAAATTGTATGATCTGCAGCTGTTTCGTGAACGACATGCTGTCTGTCTGTTGCTGCAGGTTGTGAGGTTTCTGCAGCTTGTTTATTAGCACGGTCACTTTGGTCAACGCTAGGCTCAGTTTCTCAGCATGCCTCACTTGTTGTCTATTCTTCATAAATCCATCAATTTAAATGCCGTCCCCCCACAGAATTTAGAAGCAGGGGTAATGTTTCAGTGGTGCCAAGCACTTGGTGCAGGTTACTTCAGTTGGTTAGAGGCGGTTTTAAAAGCATAATAATGGCAATAGCATGGACAATCCTTGCAGTGGCTGTGTGAGTTAACGGTTTAATAGATTAACGTTTGTCTGCACATAAGAGTTGATAATAGGCAGCGAGGCATTTCGGGAGCATTTTTGTTCCTATGACGACCTGCAACTAGTTAGGTGTCACAAGGATCACTTCTGGTGACATAACTAATTCCAACACAATGACTTGAGTGATAAAAGTGAAAGCAAGAACTCCATATTTGTAAGTGACACACACGGAATTGGGAAGGGAAATGGTGAGGATGATGCAAGGAATTTATCATGGGATGCAATAGATGATGTGATTGTGCACAAACTTGGCACCTGACACAGAAAAATGGAAAGTTTGTGATGATGAACTGACTTCAATAAAAACGGAGCAACTGATTACGATTTACTTAAGAAAGATTCGAGAACGCCACAGCAGAGAAGAACTTCAGTTTCTATATTGACCAACAGAAAACCTATCCCGAAAATTGAAGTGTTTTATTATGAAGTGAGGTTGAGTTGTTTACGTATGCACTCACTGCAGTCTGGAAAAATGAGAAGAAATAGTTATGAATAAATGTTTAACTTTCTTAGTGGGCTTGACAGGTTAATTGCCAAAAAAAACCGTTATTTCTGTTTGCAGGAGAGTCAAGACCAGAGGGCATAGCTCAGTCTAAGGGGTCCTTTTTTTCATAGGGATGTGGAGGAATTCTTCTCTCAGAGGATAATGTGTTCCTGAACTGTATAAATTCTATCAGTTAGTCTATTGAAGGCCATTGCAGGGCAAGTTTTTCATCTGTATGTAATCGACGGCTATGGGTATAAAGCAAGAATATGGATTTGAAGATTACCAAATCAGCTATTAAGGCACTGAATGGCAGATCAGACCTGATCGGCTGAATGTGCTGCTTTGCTTTAAAAGTTGAGAAGAATTCTGTGGGATCCTAACAGAGTAATATTGCATAGAATACTTTATTTTATTTGTGAATCCAGACCTACGGTTCACGAGTTTATATCGGGCTCACTCTAAACAGCGATTTGCTTCCCTTCTTGCGGTTGGTGAGACTTTGCCATTCTCTGCCTGAAAATGTGGTGGATGCAAAGTCCTACATGTTTTTAAAATCAATGGCAAATAGGTTACAGGCCAGCACAAATGGAAAGATTATCAAGAATAGGCAGGAATTCAACGTTACAATCAGATCAGCTGTGATCCTATTAAAACAGGGTAATCTACGAGAGGCCGAATAGCATACTGTTGGACAGTACGCTGATTTTTTTATGTTCTGTAATGAAGTGTTCATAAATTATATAAAATACATCTCTGTCCTTAAACGATAAGCGATAGTTTTAAAACAATGTGAGTGGACCCACCAGCAAGCTTCAGCATAATTTTCAGACATGCATTATGAGTAGGAAATCACACATTCACTCCTTAATCCTCAGGAGATCGTTGGAAACAAGGCCAGCTTGCCAACTTTCCTCATGCCTGTTCATCCGAGGCATCAACTGGGTAAACGTCCTCTGGCCTGCCCCAGAGTTAATTAAGTATTTACAAAAAAAATGTACTGAACAAATCTGCACATAGTATTCATGATGTAATCTCATGAATATCTTGTAAAACTGGAGTGTAGCATCTTTACCCTAATGTTCAATTCCCCACACACAGAGACAACGAGGTTTTAGCTGTGGTCTATACATTGCTCAGGATGAGCCATGTCTGATGATTATTCTGATGGAATTTATAATATTGTCCAAATTGTGAATGATAGAATAAATGGTATGTCCTCGTAATATAAATTCATTTCTACTGCGCCCTCAGGCTCCATAGAAGGTTTCTACACTAGTGAGTACAGAGTATGCTATTAAAACATCGGCGTCATAAGTGTGATGCTGGAAAAGCACAGCAGGTCAGGCAGCATGAGAAGAGCAGGAGAATCAATGTGTCGGCAGAATTATTCCACTCTGAATTACACAAGCTTTCGTCATGTGTGAGCTAGTTTATGTAAAACCTCAGCAATCTATCTTACATTGAAATGCGTTTCTTAATAATTTTCAATTTCATCACCAAGGTTTCCATTTATTTATACTTCCCTTAACTTCTCCATCTTTGCATGTGCCTCAGCTCTTCTCTTGCTGGAATCTTAATCCAAGTCTTTGATAGCTCCAGAGTTAGGTTTTCCAAACACTGTATCATTACTTCCATAAACTTCAACTCATACACAATGCTGCTGCACGTCCGTCAACTCAGTCCGAGTTCCATTCACCCGCGGTTGCGGTTCTCACTGACCTACAATGTCTCATTCACACATCACCTGTTTACTCAGAAACCTACACTGGCCGTTCAACAATCAACCCTAAAATAACTGACCTACACTGTCCCATTCACCTATCACTACTCACTAGTTCACACACTGTCTGGTTCACCTTTAATCCTGTAATCGTTACCTATGCAGACTTCTGGTGTGCTGAAACCCCATTTTCTTGATTTCAATCATATGGGTCCCTCTATGGCATTACATCTCCAATTAGTCTGCCACCCAAATTATTTTTCGTATGTTCCTCAGACCTTCACCCTGCCAGCCCTGTCCAAATCTCTGTTTAAAGCAATTTTCTTAGCCACTGATTCTCTCCTTGACCATGATTTTAACTGACTGTAGTGTTGGTGGTTCCATAATGCTTTTATTTGTATTGTCTTTCAATCCCGAGTGTCTCGTACTTGGTGCCCCATGTTGGACAGGGCATTTTAACAACTTTGACCCGCGTGTATATAAGTTGTTTCGTGCCTATCCATTGAAAGACTGTATTTGGCACTGTCGTTTGATCGAGTGTTTACCTACATGAGGAAGCCCAACCTCCAGGCGTCTAATCAGCAATTTTGTATTAATTATTGATTAACGTAACCTTGCAAAGTGGACTAAGGGATATTCAGTTGACGAACGGCGGCAAATGTGGGTCACATATTTAATAACAATAATAAAATACAAAAAGAAATTGATGAAACGATAAAACATTCATGATGAACAAATGGCATTGACGTTAGTACCCAATGGAAAAACAGAGACACATGTCATCATGAAAACTGCTGGTAGGCCAGAAGATTGTTTTATTTTATGATCTAATACTTGACTGATGTAAAGCGAATAAAGTGGGAGGAAATTGATTGGAAATTAAGTTGCAAAGAGGTTTCAGGCGAAATAGCATGTGGTTGCATGTGCACAAATAAAAATGCATTAGAGTAGCTCAAATCTATTTGTGAAAGTAGTAATTTGATAATGGGGAATTTTACACAGGAGCAAGGGGGTTAGCAGATAATTTAAGTAATTATTTTGCATTGATGGTCTTATTGGTGAGATAGAGAAACAACCCAATGTATTTGCAGCTCTTAACAACAGGAAAGATCTTGCAACAGGACTTATTTTCGTGGCAATCTGTTTGAGAAAAGCATCAGAAGAGAAACAAACTGTCCATAAGCAACTTATGGTCTGCTCCCACAAAACACCTGGAGGTTTCCAGTAGATTCAAACATTTTTGAATGTGACTACCATCTTCAAGCAGGCAGGAAAGACAAATGCTGAAACCTCTAGACCTGATTGTCTTATATCTATGATGAGGAAACTGAGTTTATTATAAGAGAAAATGCACAGCAGGACACTTAAAAAAAGGAATGGATTCAAAAGTCAACCTCCTCGTCTGAAAATTAAATTGTGTATGACAAACGTTGTTTGAGGATACATCAAGCGATGACAAAAATTAAACTATTAGACTGTGTATTTAGTTTTGTTAAGCGACTGGTAGTGAAGTATTAGATTACTTACAGTGTGGAAACAGGCCCTTCGGCCCAACAAGTCCACACCGACCCGCCGAAGCGCACCCACCCCCATACCCCTTCCCCTACATTTACCCCTGCATCGAACACTATGGGCAACTTAGCATGGCCAATTCACCTAACCTGCACATTTTTGGCCTGTGGGAGGAAACCGGAGCACCCGGAGGAAACCCACGCAGACACGGGGAGAATGTGCAAACTCCACACAGACAGTCGCCTGAGGCGGAAACTGAACCCGGGTCTCATGGCGCTGTGAGGCAGCAGTGCTAACCACTGTGCCACCCACGACATAAAATGTGTATTGCAGAAGCACGATGCTTGTGTGTTTTTGACAGAGATTGAACATGTGTTAAGATACAAAAGAGTGAGTCAAACGTTGTCTATCTGTTTGTAAAGATATCATTAGTGTATTACCAGAACCATCCACCTTTTGACGTTCGTTGATTACTTTCTATAATAATTAATTGGAGGATGAGGCAAAACACAATCTATCGATAGTCGATGATACCATAAAATAGTTTGGAGTACATGGAGGGAGAATGATAACAAAAATCTTCAAAAGCAGAAATAGTTATATGGTGTTCATTGTAAGAATGTGTGATGTCATATAAAAACACCAAAAAACACAAACTATATTTTTCACTTGCAGAGATACTCTAAATAAAATTGCAGAACAGAAAATCTGCTTTTAGCTGTGCATGGAATTCAAAGGTTTAACATACAAGTGCATCAAGAATCTTGGTCAATTTACTCGGCTGATCATTGCGTTAAAGAAGTTGACTTATAGTTAGAGTCATGGACTGTGTTCTCTGTGACCACAACGGATGGTCCCGAAGATTGTGTTAACTCCGCGTGTTCGGGATATCTTTTCTAGTTTCGAGAGGAACTTTCTATGGGAGGGTAAAGACGCAGTGCTGGGGGCGCACATCAGTACAAATGACACAGATAAAACGGGGGCAGAGGCATTGAAAAAGGGGGACTAAAACCTTGGAGCTAAATTTAAAACAAGCAAAACCAAAATGGTATTGTTCCCCGGATTACTACACAACCCACGAGCGAATTGGCACAGGCTCACCAAAATTAAGTAAATGCTTGGATCAAAGAATGGTGTGGGCTAAAAGGCTATGAAGTCTTGGGACATTGGCACCAGTACTGGGGAAGAAGGGAATGTTCCGATGGGATGGTCTTAACTTGAACCATACAGTGACCAATGTTCGAGCAGTTCACATAATTCTGGCTTTGTACATTGTTTCAAACGAAAAACGGGTGGGCAGTTCAGTTATGGGGGAAATGAGAAATCCTGTATTAAAGGGGATGTAAGAGTGCCGAACTCCGAAGAGGTTATTTAAATCTCCAGCACAGATATATATTGCATGGAAAGGGTGAGAAAACAAACTACAAAAACAGTGGAAAAACAAATGACAATGAAAAATGAAGTCCGGTTCCTGCATGACTGATGTTGTTGTATCTGAATGCATGCAGTTTTCAGAATAAGGTAAATGAGGTCGTGGCACAGAAAGAAACTGGCAGGTAACACGTGGTCAGTATCAGGGACACGTGGCAGCAAGGAGATCACAAATGGGGCTGAAAATCCAAGGATAAACATCTTTTCAAAAAAGTGGGCAGAGGGGTGGGTTGCCTTATCAGTAAGAAATTAAATTAAATTAATGTTAAGAAAGGAATTCGTGTCAGGTGTCGTCGAATCTCTGTGTGCAGAATTGAGGGACCAAAAAGGTTAAAAAGAACACAGTTGGAGTCATGTACATTCCGTGTACCGTCGTCAGAGGATGGGTGCACGGCACATCTGGAGACTGAAAATATATGTAGGAAAGGCAAACGTGTAGTGATCATGGGGTATTTCAATTTGCATGTCGATTTGAAAAATCAGTTTGATATTTGATTGAAAAAGAAGTAATTTGTAAAATGCCTATGAGACGGCTTTTTCGAGCAGCTTGTATTGCAATTTTAAACTGCAACTTGAGAGGGAGAAGATGGAATCAGAGGTAATGGTATGACAGCTGAATAAAGGCGACGACTGATGCACGAGGGACGAGTTATTTAGAATTAACGGAGAGAAGAGCCTAGAAGAAACGGTAGTGGGCAAGCAATGGCAGGTTCGCTCACATGGGATCCAAGGGAAGCTAGAAATTGGATTTACAATTGGCATAACGGTAGGAAGCAGAGGGTAATAGCTGTCACATTGGAGGCTTGTGAATAGTGGAGTGCCTCAGGGTTCAGAGCTAAGCCCATTTTTAAAATCTATGCCAATGTCTTGGATGGGAATGTGCAAACATGATCTTTAAGATCGCAGTTGAGAAACTTGTCATAAATTTCCACAGGAGCTTGATGAACCGGGAAAGTAGACCGAGAAAGAGCAAATGAAATTTAATATAGTGTGACATCTTTCATTTCGTTTAGACAAACCAAAGTAAGAGTTTTATGTTAATGGGCAGGCATAAAGAGGTGTCGTGCAATAGAGGGATCTTGGAATTCGGGTTCAACGTTCTCCCAAAGTGGAGTCACAGGAAGACAGGTCAGTGAAGAATGTTTTTGCCATACTGACCTTCATTAGTCAGGGCATTGAGTGTAGACGTTGGGACGTTATCAGACAGATATACAGGACGTTGATATTGCCACACGTAGAATATTGTGTTCAGTTTTAGTCACGTTTTGAGAGGAAGGACGATAGTAAACTCGTAAGAGTGCAGAATATGTTGCCAAGGATGCTGCGAGGATTCAACAGCCTGAGTTATAGGGAGAGATTGGACAAGCTGGGACTTTTTTCTTATGACTATAGGAGACTGAGGGGGCATCATATAGACTGCTTACAATCATGAGAGGTATGGATGGAGTGATTGTATTCAGGATTAGAGGGCATCAGTTTAAGGTTAGAAGGGAAACAATAAAACGGAAGCCGAGGGGTATTTTTTTTGTTCAAGAGGGTATTAGGCATATGAATGATAATTCAGCATAAGTGATGAAAGGGTTCATTAACAACATTTGAAGGACATTTGGACAAATACATGTCGAGGATAAGATTAGAATGCTATGGACCAAATTCAGGGAAATGCAAAAATGTCGTGGAGGTTCACTTTGGTCGCTATGGGCGAGTTTGGCCGAAAGGGCTCCATGCTGGAGGACTCTACGTATCTATGGGAGGGGTTTCTCAGAGTAATTCAGGAGACACAGCAGACATTCATCCCCAGGAAAATGAAGCATGGAAAAGAAGGATGAGACGACCATGGCTGTCGAGGGAAGTCAGGGATAGCACAAAAGCAAAGGAGAAAGCAGATCATGCGATGAAGGGCAGTGGGAAACTAGAGGATTGGGAAGTTTGCAAAGACTAACAAAGGGCAATAAAGGAGTAAATAAGAAGGGAGAAGATTAAATATGAGGGTAAGTTAGCCAGGCGACAAGGGGAAGCATGGTGGTTCAGCGGTATGCACTGTTGCCTCAATTTCCGCTTTGGGCAACTGGATTTGTGGAGTTTGCACATTCCCCCGTGCCTGCGTTGGTTTTATCCAGGCACTCTGGTTTCTTCCCACATTCCAAAATTGTGCAGGTTGGGGGAATTTGCCATGTTAAATTGCCCGTAGTGTTTGGTGCATTAGTCATGGGTAAATGTAGGTGAATGGGTCCGTGTGAGTTTCTCTTTGGAGGGTCAGTGTGGACTTGTTGAGCCAAATGATCTGTTTACACACTGTAGATAAGCTAATGTAAGATTGCGTTTTGATACACAAACGGCAACAGTGGGCATTTCTAGTTCCGCTGGAAACTTACACTGGAGGGACAGTAATGGGAGACATGGACATGGCTGAGGGAGTGTACAATTATTTTTTCTTCAATGCTTCTGCTGGAAGTCACGAATAATATCCTGAAAATTCAAGAGAGTGAGGGTCAGAACTGACTATGATGGCCATCAACAAGGAGAATCTGCGAGAAACACGGAATGGTCTGAAAATGGATAAATCTCCTGGACATTGGATTACACGACAGAATTTTAAGCGAGAGAACTGAAGACGTAATGAATGCGTTAATGTTGATCTTTCAAGAATAATTAGATTTAGGAAGTCAGTTAAAACGCTAATGTGGGGAAATTATAGACCAATTATCCAAACCTCGGTTGTGAGTCAGATCCTGGAATCCAATGTGAGAGATGAGATTTCCAAACACTTGAAAGTGTATGGTAAAGTGTGGCATAGTCAACATGATTTCATCAAGGGGAGATCTTGACAGATAAATCTGCTGAAAGTATTTGAGAAAGCAACGAGCGGGTTAGACCAAGGAAAAACAATGATTATCTGCCTGGACTTCAAGAGGACCTTCAACAATGTGCCGACAGGAATCCACTGATTAAGGTAAGTTCCATGGTGTCAGAAGCAAGGTGCTAACATGGATAGAATCTTTGTTGTCTGGCAGAAATCAGACAATGGGGAAAAAACGTACTTTTCAGGATGGCAGCTGGTGACAAGTTGTGTTCCACAAGGCTGTGTTAGGAGAACAACTATTCACTTTAAAGATTAACGACCTGAAAATGGAACTGAGAATATTCTGGCGAAGTTTTAAAACGATGCAGAGATAGATAGAAAGACACAGTATTGTGGAGGCCGGGAAAGATGATGAAGGATTTGGACAGGTTAGGAGAGTGGACAAAGAAATGACAGGTGTAGTACAACATGGGCGAGTAAGAGGTCATTTACATTGGAAAGAAGAAAAGAGGCATAGATTATTTTTCAAATGAGAAGAAAGTTCAGAATTCTGAAGTGCAAAGAGAGTTGAGAATTCTCGTCCAGAATTCCCTCAAGGTAAATTTGAACGCTAATTGAGAAGTTAGGAAGGCAAAGGCAAAAATGGCGTTTATTTCGAAAAGACTTGAATATAAAATCAAGGCAGTACTTCCGAACTTCCGAAGCTCTATAAGTCTCAGGCCAGACAACACTTGGAACATTCTGCGCCGTTTTTTGCGCCATATCACAGAAATCATATATTGGCCTTTGAGCATGTTCAGAGGCGGTTCACAAGAATGATGTCAGCAATGAAAAACTGAACGTATGAAGAACATTTGCGGACTGTTCGTCTGTATTCGATGGAGTTAAGAACGATGGGGGTATCTAATTGCAACATACAGAATACTGAATGGCCTGCACAGAATAGATGTTAGCAAGATGTTTCCATTGACCGGCGAGACTCGCACCAAGGGCACCACATTAGAGCAGAGGCAAAACTTTTTATATTGGGGATAAGGAGAAATCTCTTCAACCAGCTAGTGATGAATCTATGGAACTCACAGCAACAGAAGGCTGTGGTGACCAGGTCATTGATTGTTTTTAAGATTGAGATCAGTAGGTTCTTCAGTACCAAGGGGATCAAGTGTAACTGGCAGAAAAATCGAGAATTGGGTTGAAAAACTTATCGGCTTTGATTGAATTGAGGAGCAGATGCAATAGGCTGAATGGCCTAATTTTTGTTCTGTCGTCTTATGGTCTTACGGTCTTACCGACAAGGTAGGCCCTTAATTATTGTTGAGGAGTTACCGGTATTGGACTGGGGTGGACAAAGTTAAAAAATCATACAACACCAGGTTGTCCAACATGCTTATTTGAACGTACACATTTTCGGGTTCTCCTTTATCAGGTAGTTACAAGTGCAGCAATATCGGAAACATAATTTAAAATTAAATACGTTTACTGTAAATGCCGTACCCTATAATCCTGCTCCACTAGCTACCTGATGAAGGAGCAGTGCTCCGAAAGCTGAGGCTTCCAAACAAACCTGCTGGACTATAACTTGGAGTTGTGAGATTGTTAATTTTATAGCTTATGGTTGAAAGGAATGAAGAATCATATTGTTAAAACTTGTGCGATTCAAAGGGTGTCTGATAGAGGGGATGTTGAGTAGATGTTTCCAAACCGAGGGAAATCTGGAACGAGAGGCGACTTATTTATTGATCTGGGGATACTCATTTAAAAATGGGATGTAAAAGAATATCTTCTCTCAGATGGCAGCGAGCCTGTGATCTCTCGAACTAAGAGACTTTCGGAGTCTCAATCATTGAAAATATTTTCAAAAGCAAGTGGATTGATTTTTTGGTCCGACTTGAGTTGAACAATAGAAGGAGTGGTATGAAATTCGATTTGGAGATGTGAGTATATCAGGTGTGATCGTAATGAATGAATTGTTGAAGTTCTGAATGACATAATCTTGTTCCTATCCCTCATGTTCCTTTGTAAAGATATTGAATAATAAGTGTTTTGCTCCTGAAAGTTGTGTTGTGAAATGCTGTATTCAGGAAGACCAAATTATCTGGTGATTCAAGTCGGGGAAGGTTTGGGGCTGCATTCACATTGAGTCTCGTTAGAACATGAAACGTAGAATAGTACAGTACAGGATTCGGCCATTTGTCCCACAATGTTGTGCAGATCATGACGCCAAATTAAACTAATCCCTTCTGTCTGCCGTTGTTCAATAACTCTCCACTCTTTTCGTATTCATATGCTTGTCAAAAACTTTGTTAAACGCCCCTTTCCACTCTGTCATCACCACTACCACCAGAGCGTTCCAGCCTCCTGCCAATCTCGTTTGAACTTCCCTACAACCATAATTGCAAACCCAAGAGTTTTAGATATTTCATCACTGTGAGAAAATTTCTGACCATCAACTTTATTTAGATATCTCATAATTTTCAATAATTATATCAAGTCTCTCCTCAGCCACTGTACTCCAAAGAAAACAGCTCGAGTTTTTGTAGCCTCTCCTCAAATTCATAAAATTGAATCCAAACAGTGTCTTTGTTAACCTCTTCTGCACTCGCTCCAAAACCTCTACATCCTTTCTGTCATGTGGCGACCACATTTGAAAGCAATGCTCTTAGTGCAGCCGACGCAACGCTCTTATAAAGCTGCAAGATAACATTCCGATCTTTGTACTCAATTCTCCGATCAGGAAAAGCAAGCATGTCATATGCCTTCTGTACTACCCTCTATAATTGTTTGATCATTTAAAGCGAGTTGTGTCCTTGAACCCCAAGATCCTTTTGTAAATTAATGCTGTTCAAGGTTCTATCATTAATCGTGGAAGTTTTCTCAACAGTTGATATCCCAAAGTGCAGCACCTCACATTTACCCAGATACAGATCAATATGCCATTTCCCCACTCATACCTCCAACTGATCTATATCCCACTGTATCATTCAAAATTATTCTTAAGTATTTTTCTGTGAGCAAGCCAATTCTGAATCCACACAGCCAAGTCCCTGTAAATCCCATGCATTTTAACCTTCTGGAACAGCCTTAAATAGAGAGTTGCAGTGGTCTGGAAGGTACTGCCAGGGGTGATGTTGGTGATGGTAGATGCGATAAGGACAGTTAAGAAACATTTCGATATTCACATGAAATGGAAGGAACGAAGGTTTATCGGCCAACGGCAGGCAGAAGGAATTAATTTTATTTGGCGTCATGTTCAATATAACTTTTAGCAAAATCCGTGCCGACAACATCCACTATTCCAGTCTCACCAATCATCTCCGTCACCTCTTCAAAAAAATCAAACAAGTTAGTAAACATGATGTGCCCAATAGAACGCCAGGCTGACAGTCCTTAATTAGGCACTGTTTTTCAAAATAATCGTAACTCCTATTCATTAGAATTCTCTCCAAAAACTTCCCAAGCACTGATGTGAGATTCATCAGCCGAGAGGTTCCTATATTTTTCCTGTTTCCCTTCTTGAAAAAAAAGAGGACAACATTAGCTATGCGTCAATCTTTCTGAACCTTTTTTTTCATTGGATGGAGTATTGAATACAAAAGTTATCAGATCGTTTTACATTTGGATAAGACTTTGGCCGGCCACATTTGGAACATTGCATTCAGTTCTGTTTGCCTCAATACCAAAACGATGTGGATGCTGTGGCGAGGTTGCAGAGGTAGTTCACTAGGATGTTTCTGGTGTGGAAGGCACTCGCTGTGAAAAGATGTTGAGTAGATTATGATTACTTTCATTCGAAAGACAGAGGTTGGCGGGAACCTGATTGAGGTCTCCAAAACCATAAGATGTACGGACAAAGTGGATAACAAGAAGCAGTTATTTCCATAGTGGGGGAATCAATTACCTGGGGTAACGAGTTCAAAGCGAGTCGGAAAAAAAGGAGGATATGCGTGGAAAGTTCTGTGCGTAGAGGTTGGTGGGTGCCTGTAATCTGTTGCAAGCAGAGCTGCTAAAGACGGGTGCGGTAGAGCCATTTAATGGGTAGCAAAACAGATACGTGAATGGGTGGGGAGAAAGGGGGCACAGATGATAGGAAAATATGCGACAGGTACAGATAGAGAATCTGGATCAGCACAGGATGGGAGGACCGAAGGGCCTGCTCCTGTGGTGAAACTTTCTTTGTTCTTTGTGCTTTGATGCATGTTCTGTATTGCTGGAGTACTTTTTAGACCGCAAATACTGCCCTGAGCACGTGATGAGCTCCGACCAGGCTCAGTGGGTTTGGTGGTGTGGCCACCTGTGGGAAGAGAATAGTCTGCCTCTGTGCTGATCAATCCAACAGGACCTCCGTGTCTCTATCGCCAAATCATTGTGTGATTGTCCCATATATGCCTTGCTCAGGTTAAACTGTGCAGGCAGCTCTCAACTGAGAAAGTTCAATCCTGTGCCCGTTGGCCTTTGAAGGTTGGCATCAGTTCCAGGGATCACAGAACATTCAGAGGCATCTCAGAGATGGTGAGTACCTCCAGCCATGATAGTTGGGAGAATCGGGCTGGCACATAATGAGAGTGACACCATGGTGTGAGGAGGGTAGCTAATGAGCTGAGTTCGCTCAGATAGCTCCAGGAAACTAGCTCGTCCTCGTGGAGATAAATCTCTGTCGCAAACAGTTAAAATGGCACTGGGGCACATTATTCTTAAATCTAGCCCAATGAACCGAGTATTCTGCTTACTCCGCTTCCAGTTATAAAGCTGCAGAACAAATGCTCATTCAAGGCTCTCCAGCATCTGAACACACGCCAACAACGCATTCACGCGTCCTTCCAAGAATCACTGGCTCATGTTACAGGATAGTATCGACGTGTGTATATTTCATCTTTCTAAAACCTGTGAACATGCCCTGCTACTGACATTGTCTATCAATCTCTCATTTTCTGTCTATTTCCCACAGCCCTCCCATATGTTGGCAATTCAAAGAGTTACGTGCCATCTCTCTCTGGCAGTGATTTTCACACCCACAAACACCCTTTGTCATGGCACAACGGTGATATCGAGCTCTACATGGATGTCTACATGACATCTGTCACTTCCACTATTGGCTGTAAGTTTCCCTACGCTGACCAGTGATGGAACACACTGTTACCCAACAACGCACTGGTGGTGGTATTCACTGCTCTACATACTTGGAGGATAATGATCCTTCTTCATAGATTAAGTGACTGGCGTTCATTGCACAGCTGTATTCGTTGGAGAAATACCTCATCTGGGTTTTTAGATCTGTACACTGGTGACGTCGGCACAACTCCCAGTGCTGGACAGATTATCTGAAACAGGTTTCTAGATCAATGTGTTTGAGTTCTACGTAAGTCCAAATACTCGACAGAAACCTAGTCCACGTTTATAGGTTAATGCACGAACATCCTTACTTGGACTGGCCTACTTGTGATTCCCGACGCAGATTCTTAACTGCCTCTGAGAAATGAACAATGAACGCTAGTCCAGCCATTGATGCCCCCTTCGTGTGAGTGAATTAAAAAAGACGTGTCTGGGCAGGTTCTGTGTGGTGGATTGATAATGTGATATTGACTGAATGATTGATTGATTGAGTGTCTTGTGAAACCAAACAGCAGTGAAAGATTTTGCTTATAAGCAGTGCAGACAGGTCATACCAAGCAAGGATATATAGATCAGAAGTAATTAGACTGAGGCACAGTTGTTAACTTGTAAAGGAAGTGGAATAGGCAAGAGCAATGTTAGGGAGGTCAGCAAAATTTGAGGTGAGAGATTGCATTCATTCGTCTAATAACAGCCTGGGAGAAATTGTTTCTAAACCACTTCATTAATGTGCTCAGGCTTCTGTATCTTCTTCCTGATGGGATGTGTACAACCCTGACTATCACGGAAGCCAACCTGCCATCCAGGAACTCCATTTACACTGCTTATTTCTATGCAAAGTCTGCCAACATGATCAAGTACCACGCCCAAACTAGCTTCTGTACTTTCTTATGGTCCTATGCATAGCAGTTGCCATACCAAAGGCTTTCTGTTCCGGATAGTCTGCACTCACAGTCCCTGCCTGCACGCGCAGTACAACTGTGGTTGTGTTGGAAATTTCCAAATAAATGTCATCTACAAATTGGTTGACACCAGCACCACAGTGTTCTTTCAATGGTGCATAAGTTGTTGAGAGTCCTTATGGTCACGCCGAATTTGCTGATGCGCCTGAGGAAGAAGAGACGTTGCTGAGCCTTCTTCACCGTTGCATCTACGTGGGAGTTACAGGATACATTGTCGGTTATCAACATTCTGAGGAACTTAACGCTATTCACCCTTTCAACCTCTGTTCCTTTGATGTGGATGAGGCCATGTCCTGCTCGTTTCTTTCGGCAGTCAAAAATTAGTTCTTCAGTTTTGCTGACGTTGAGAGCGAAGTTGTTCTCATTGCATCACGTCAACAAGCCCTCGACCTTATTTCTGCATTTTGCGATGTCTTTTTCATTTATACTTCCTACTATGGTGCTGTTGTCAGCAAACCTGTCGATGGCATTCCATTGGAAATTGTCAATACAATCACGGTTGTACAGGGCGTGCAGGAAAGGGCTAAAGGTCCATCCTGTGTGAGCTGCAGTGTTGCGTGTTATCTTGAAAGAGGTGCAGTTACATATTCTTACTGATTGCGATCTGTGAGTCAGGAACTGAGAATCCAGTTGCAGTGAGCGGAGACGAGACCAAGGTCATGCAGTTTTGAGACGAGTGTGGAGGGGATAATGGTCTTGATCGAACTAACCATTTCATATAGAAACATAGAAGAATACAGCGCAGTACAGGCCCTTTGGCCCTCGATGTTGCGCCGATCCAAGCCCACCTAACCGACACTAGCCCACTATCCTCCATATGCCTATCCAAGGCCCGTTTAAATGCCCATAAAGAGGGAGAGTCCACCACTGCTACTGGCAAGGCATTCCATGAACTCACGACTCGCTGAGTAAAGAATCTACCCCTACCATCTGTCCTATACATACCACCCCTCAATTTAAAGCTATGCCCCCTTGTAATAGCTGACTCCATACGTGGAAAAAGGTTCTCATGGTCAACCTTTTGGGGTTTTATCTAAACCCCTCACCATCGTGTATACCTCTATCAAGTCACCCCTAAACCTCCTTTTCTCCAATGAAAACAACCCCAAGTGCCTCAGCCTTTCCTCATACGATCTTCCTACCATACCAGGCAACATCCTGGTAAATCTCCACTACACCCGTTCCAGTGCCTCCACATTCTTCCTATAGTATGGCGACCAAAACTGCACACAATACTCCAGATGCGGCCGCACCAGAGTCTTATATAACTGCAATATGACCTCAGGACTCCAGAACTCAATTCCTCTACCAATAAAAGCCTGTACGCCATATGCCTTCTTCACTGCACTATTTACCTGGGTGGCAACTTTCAGAGATCTGTGTACATGGACACCAAGATCCCTCTGCTCATCCACACTACCAAGTATCCGACCATTAGTCCAGTACCCCGTCTTTTTGTTACTCTTAAATTGCCTCTTCGGCTGATGAGGCAATGCCTTTTTTCTGTATGCACATCCCTATGATTGAGCCCTCTATGTTTCACTCTATTAATGTTGTAGTATGACCATGCACAGTACATCACGTTGGTGAATTATCACTCTCCTGGCAGCAGCCGTAGCTTTTTCATTCAGAAGCAGTTAGCCCTTTCCATCCTCGTCGGGTCTCCACTTGGAAAGAAAAGGTGGCCTCTCGTAAAAAGGCCATCCACTTGATAAACCGCTCAAAGCACTCATCCCCTCAGGGCTTCCCACTGCCAATCAACCACATCAAAATTTCCCGTGTGTACTGAGTGCAATGGGGCCACTGGGACATCAGGGAGCAGATCATCAGAAAGATGGAGCAACACTTCCCATGTCTGACTGGGTCAGGGTGAACCTTCCAGTACACTCTGTATCACAATATCCTGTAATCTCTCCGCATTCATGTAATATACACCATTTTCATTCTTATGGAAAATTTACAGGTTCAGAGTTACTCGCCTTATATACCATCTGTCAAATTATTGTTCATGCTTATCCATTCACAGACTCTTTCCCTCCAATGGATTAATTAGTTCCCTGTCTATCTTCGTGTCATGAAAATTTAGTTCGAACTCATTTGCTCCACGTAACTGAACCATTGATATAGATTGCAAATAATGAAGAGCCTAACACTGGTCACTATGTCACTGCAGTGATGGAGTTCTGTTAAACTTTAAAACACTAATTTTTGCCAGTTGACAATATCTTCAATATGAGGCCGAGACGTTCCCTCCACCAGGACTGTGTGCTGGGTGCTTCTACAGACACTGGTAAGGATATATCCATCTGTATCAAGTGGTTTGTGAGAATGGTTTCCTCTTGTTGATTCACCCATCAATTCCCACAGTCTGGCTACTGTATATCTGCGCCGTGTCCCTGCTCAGTCAGTGGTGGCCCCGTGGAGACACTCTCGGTGATGGACATTGAACTCCCACACACATATTACGTCATGTGCCCTTGTCAACTTAGTGTTTTCTCTGATTTATTTTAACATCAAGGGAATCTGAATTATCACAGAGGACAGTAGATGTTCATCATCAGGTGATTCTTCGACCAACTGTCACCTGCTGCCATGAGATTTCCCGGCTTCTGGAATCAATGTTGGGGAATTCCACAGTAGCACCTTCCCTAACTGCGTCCCGCGATGTCCCCACCACTGGTGGTTCTGTCCTGCCGGTGGACCAGGATCCAACAAGGAATGGTGATGGGCTTCAACTAACATTTCCCATCGGGTCTGATTCTGTGATAAGATTGTGTCAGACTGTATTCTCACTAATCAAAATAATGAATAAACTGAAAAATTAAGCAGGGAATAACAGCATAATAACGGCTTAAAATGAAAGGCACTCTATCGGAATGGGTGTTTAATTCTCAAAGAAGAATGAGAATTCCAATGCATGCATTGATTGAAATGAATATTTTTTGAAGGCATTAGAGAGGCAGAGCTGCCTGGTATCTGATATGGGGGACGGAATATCTGGAACACTGTATAATTAGGAGTGTTTTACAAAAGTGAGGATAGGAGGTTGAGGAGATCTCTGAATAAGGACGATATGATATTTAAGCAAGATCTTACATCAAACGATCGTGGTATTCACTTAATCTTATCGGTTTTTTTCTGCAAAGAGTCAGTTTACTTGAGTTTGGAGAGAGATTCGAACCTTGAGACTGAGTAGATCTCACCAATCGTAATGGGCAGAAGAGCCTTTATGAGATGGATTTTTAGGACTCTCTCACAGTTTAAAACTGACATTTCCCGGAACGTTCTATCCCTGACATGATTTGTGAAAGGACGAATGTTAGTGGATTGAACAAAAGAGAAGGTCCCGAGGGAAGTGATCCAGTTCCAGAGAGAAGGAGACACTGTTCTGAAGTCCCAACAGGCAATTAAATGAGTAAATATGCTTTCCCTGAGTTTTCATTTCTTCAAGACGGAGGATCGCCCTCAACTTAAACTAAAAAACAGCAATTTCCCACCTCCGTTTGTCTCAAAGGAACAGAGAGAGGACAGCAAGTTTTTCACCCACCAAATTAGGAACTGGAAAGAAGTGACCTATGTCTGCTTTCAGATGATCGAGTGTGCGGGAATGTCCTAGAAACGTTCTTATGGGGGTGTTGCTGTTTGCTTGGGGAGGCAGGGTTTCTAACGGATTACCTCACATTTCTGTGAATAATTCAGAAGTTATCATTTGTCATTTCAGTTCAAATTATTTAAAAAAATCTCGGAATACAGTGAGTCATTTGAAAATCTCTCTCTATTTTCATTCAAACTGATAATTCTGCTTCCAGGCTGATGGATAGTGTGTTTGTTTCCTTCCTCACAGTTAACGTAGTGACGATCTACGTACTGCTTTGTAAAGATTGTGGATTGATTCCATGTATCAGACGTTATCTGGGGGCCATGGCAGTGGCAGACCTACTGGTCATTATCCTGGACCTGGTATTGAGACACATTCCCATCCTTTATTATAAACGGTTTTTTTCCGTGAAGTCCATTCCTGTGTGTAATATCCACGCCGTCCTGCTTTATGCAGCCATTGACTGTTCGGTCTGGTTCACTGTCACTTTCACCATTGATCGATTTGTGGCCATTTGTTGCCAGAAGCTAAAAAGTAAATATTACAGTGAGAAAACGGCGGCTGTGGTTCTGGGAACAGTGACTGTGCTGAGCTGCTTAAAAAACATTTTCTGGTATTTTATGTTCACAGCTTGGTATTCCCTGTGGAACTCACCCTGGTTTTGTAAAGCAAGGCGCAATGCTTCTGTCTCTCCTGTCTGGTTCACTATCGAGTTCCTCCATTACATTCTTACTCCGGCGCTTCTGATTCCTCCTGATTGTGCTGCTTAATGCCTTCACCGTCAGACACATTTTAGTGACCAGCAGAGCCCACAGAAGGGTCCGGGCTCGCACCAATGGGAACGGTCAACGTGACACAGGAATGCAAAATCGAAAAAGGTCCATTATTTTGCTGTTTGTGATCTCGGCCAATTTCATCCTGTTATGGTCAATGTTAATGTTTTTTTCTATATGGAAACGGGTGTGGTTGTTCGTGGATGCATCAATACATCTGGATACTTTTGTGCTGGAATTAGGCTTCATGCTGCAGCTCCTCAGTTGCTGCACAAACACCGCGATTTATGCTGTGACCCAGACGACATTCAGACAGCAGCTGAAGAATGTGCTGCAAAAATCCTTCACCCAAATTCATCAATCAATCAAATTTATTCATTAATCACTCCACCCAGGATTTTCTCCTTTCCGTTCAATTGTTTAAGCAATTTATAGGCCAGTGAGCCTAACATGGGTAGTGGGAAAAATTCTAGGATCCAGTAAGAAGGACTTTATAGTGGAATATTTAGAAAGGAAAGGCAGAATCCGAAAGAGCCAGCATGGATTTTGACAGTGAAATCATGGTTGACAAACATGTTGAAATTGCACCCAGTACAGTTGACAAGTGGGAGTCATTCGATATGGTATATTTGGACTTTGGAAACATTTGACAAAGTCCTGCAGAACATGGGATTGAATGGACGTATGGAGTTGGGTAGAAAACTGATGTATTCAGGCTATGGTGAAACACGAGGCACAACTTGCATAGTGTCTCACGCCTACTGTCCTCCTCTTTCTAAGGAAAGAAAGACCATGTGTTGATGGTCGTCAAGGTAGCTATATTTTTTTAATTTTCTTTCATTTCATCAATGTCTGTTGGTAATTCAGAGCAGATGGGATGGAAGCCTGTGCAGTTACATTGTCATCTTGCAGGATGTAAGGATTATACTGCTCCACATGCTGACTACAACCGCGAGAGGAGTACCTAACTTCAGCTCCTTACAGACAACGTGGGGGAACTCGAGAGGGAATTGGATGAACTTCGGATATTTTGGGAGACTGATGGGGTGATAGGGAGGAGTTATGGGGAGGTAGTCACAGCGAGTTCACAGGATAAATGCAGCTGGGTGAATGTCAGGAGAGGTAAAGGGAAGAGGCAAGCAATGCAGGGATCCCATGTGGTCGTTCCCCAAAATAATATGTATACCATTCTGGATACTGTTGGACAGCGTGTTAAGAATCAAACGGGGAAAGCCTCAGTGGCCAGATTTCTGGCAATGAGCCTGGCTCTGTGCTAATGAAGGGAAGAAGGCAGAGTGTTAGTGATATGAGATTCAATCGTCACAGGAACAGACATGAGTTTCTGCGGTCATCAGAAACACGTGGTTGAGAATGCCCTCCAGCTCATTTCATCTGCGTCCCACACTTCTGCCCAGGAGCCCCACCCTTCCTAACGCTAAAAGTACAGAAACCCATCGCTCCTCCCGTTCCAGCACACAAAGGTCCGTATACACTGCATCATTCTCCGCTATTTCATCCACCCAAAAACGAACCATATCAACAAGACATATTTCTGTCCCCACCACTATCAGCATTTTAGCGAGATCAATCCCTTCACAACTCCCTCGGTAGATCCACGTCACTCACCAGTCATCAACCGACTCCCTCTACCTTCCCCTGACACCGCAGAAGGTGCAACATCTGCGCCCATGCCCCCCATTCCCTTCCAAGACCTCCAGTGATTCTTCCACATTCGATAGAAACTTACGTACAGCTCCACTAATGTCATTTACTCTGTCAATTGCACCTCATCGGGGAGACAGAACGCCAACTTGTGGATCATTTCAGAGAACATCTCTGGGACACAAGCACCCACTGCTAACCACACGATGGCTGAACACTTCAACTCCCTTTCCTAAACAGTCAAGGACGTGCAGGTCCTGGGCATCATCCATCACCAACCCCTTACCACACGTCGACTGAAAAAAGAACGCCTCATACTTCGCCTTGAGACCCTGTCACCTCAAGAGATCAATGCCAATTTAACCAGTTTCCACATTTCTCCACCCCCCACTTTACCCCAGTCTCAAACGTCAAACTCAGAACCGCCCGCTTGACCAGTCCATCACGTTTCCTTTCTATCCGCTCCAGTCTCCTCTCTGACCTATCCTCTTCTCCCCAACTTCATTTACCTATCCCATTACCAGGTCCATTCACCCCAACCCCAGCCTCCTTCCATTTATCTCTCATTCCAATTCCGCAGCCTATGAGCCTCATTCCTGTTGAATGCCCCAAATGTCGATTCTGCTATTTCTCGGATACACCCGGACCTGCTATACTTTTCCATCACCACTCTCTCGATTCTGATCTGCAGCAACTGAAGTTCTAGCTTTCTCCTCGACAGGAAGATATGGTGGATTTGCTGTTTGAAAACAAACTAAGCCAGGTGTCAGACCTCGCTTTGGGAGAATATTTTCCTGACAGCGTTCACAATTCCCCGACTTGTATTATCGTCATGGAGAAGGATAGGAGCAGGCAGTATAAGTCAGTATTGGAGGGAGGTTGGAATTACAATGATATTAGACAGGAACTGGGACGCCTATCATGGGAACAGACGTTCTCAGGGAAGTGCACAACTGAAGTGCGCAGGTAGTTTTAGAACACCTGCTGATAGTTCTGTATATGTTGTCCTACTGAGACAAGGATTGTAAAAGCAGTGGTTTACAAGGGATGTGGCACATCGCATCAAGAAGGAGAAATAAGCTTCCTTAAGGTTGAGGATGAAAGGATCAGATAGGACGTTAGATGTTTACATGATAGCCAACAAGGAACGGAGGAAAGAACTTAGGAGAACTAGAATGGGAAATGAAACAGCTTTAACGGGTATGATGAAGTAAAACACTAGGGCGTTCTACACTGAAGTGAGGAACAAGAGGATGTCCACAGTGAGGGTAAGGCCGATCAGGGTTCGGGGAGGCAACATTCACCTGGAGTTGGAGAAGGTAGGGGAGGTCCTTAATCAATACTTTGCTTCAGTATTCACTACTGAGAAGGATCTTGACGTTTTTGAGGACAGCGTGATACAGATTGAAATGCTGGAATTGGTTGATTTTCGGAAGGAGGCTGTGCTGAAATATAACAGAAAACAGAAAAATCGATAAATCAACTGGGCCAGGTGGGATATGTCCAAGGTTACTACAGGAAGTGAGGAAGAGACTGCTGCGCCTTTACCGATGATCTTTGCATCCTCACTGTCCACGGAAGAAGCACCAGGTGAGTGGAGGGTGGCAAATGCTCGTCCCTTGTTCCAGAAAGCGAATAGGGAAATTTACAGAGCAGTTCGTCAAAAGTCAGTGGTGGACAAATTATTCGAGAGGATGTTGAGAGACAGGATTTATGATTACTTTGAAAACCACAGTTTAATTAGAGATAGTCAGCATGGCTTTGTGAGGGGCAGGATATACGTCACAAATTTTGTTGATTTTTTTCAGAATGTGTCAAAACACGTTGATGAAGCGAGAGCAGTGGTTGTGGTGTGCATGGATTTTGGCAAGGCATTTGATACGTTTCCCTATGGTAGGCTCATTCAAAAAGTAAGGCAATATAGGAATGGGGAAATCCTCTCTGTCTGGCTATAGAATTGGCTGGCCCATAGACCACAGAGGTTGGTAGTTGGTGGAAAGTATCCAGACAGGAGCTCGATGACAATTGTAGTTCAAAAGGCCTCAGTTCTGGGACGTCTGATTTTTTATAAGCGTATTGGATTAGGACGTGGAAGGGTAGGTTAGTAATTTTGCCAATGACACAGGGTTTGGTTGATTTCTGGATAATGTGGATGGCTTTGCCTGTTGCAATGAGATATTTATAGGATGCAGAACCGGGCTGATATGTGGAAGATGGAGTTCAACCTGGAAAAGTGTGAAGTATTTCACTTTTGAATGTCGAATTTCAAATCAGAACATAGGGTTAACGGCAGGATTCATGGCAGTGTGGAGGATCAGAGTGATCTTGATATCCATGTCCATAGATCCCTCAAAGTTGCCACCCAAGTTGATAGGTATTGAGACACATTCCCATCCTTTATTATAAACGGTTTTTTTCCGTGAAGTCCATTCCTGTGTGTAATATCCACGCCGTCCTGCTTTATGCAGCCATTGACTGTTCGGTCTGGTTCACTGTCACTTTCACCATTGATCGATTTGTGGCCATTTGTTGCCAGAAGCTAAAAAGTAAATATTACAGTGAGAAAACGGCGGCTGTGGTTCTGGGAACAGTGACTGTGCTGAGCTGCTTAAAAAACATTTTCTGGTATTTTATGTTCACAGCTTGGTATTCCCTGTGGAACTCACCCTGGTTTTGTAAAGCAAGGCGCAATGCTTCTGTCTCTCCTGTCTGGTTCACTATCGAGTTCCTCCATTACATTCTTACTCCGGCGCTTCTGATTCCTCCTGATTGTGCTGCTTAATGCCTTCACCGTCAGACACATTTTAGTGACCAGCAGAGCCCACAGAAGGGTCCGGGCTCGCACCAATGGGAACGGTCAACGTGACACAGGAATGCAAAATCGAAAAAGGTCCATTATTTTGCTGTTTGTGATCTCGGCCAATTTCATCCTGTTATGGTCAATGTTAATGTTTTTTTCTATATGGAAACGGGTGTGGTTGTTCGTGGATGCATCAATACATCTGGATACTTTTGTGCTGGAATTAGGCTTCATGCTGCAGCTCCTCAGTTGCTGCACAAACACCGCGATTTATGCTGTGACCCAGACGACATTCAGACAGCAGCTGAAGAATGTGCTGCAAAAATCCTTCACCCAAATTCATCAATCAATCAAATTTATTCATTAATCACTCCACCCAGGATTTTCTCCTTTCCGTTCAATTGTTTAAGCAATTTATAGGCCAGTGAGCCTAACATGGGTAGTGGGAAAAATTCTAGGATCCAGTAAGAAGGACTTTATAGTGGAATATTTAGAAAGGAAAGGCAGAATCCGAAAGAGCCAGCATGGATTTTGACAGTGAAATCATGGTTGACAAACATGTTGAAATTGCACCCAGTACAGTTGACAAGTGGGAGTCATTCGATATGGTATATTTGGACTTTGGAAACATTTGACAAAGTCCTGCAGAACATGGGATTGAATGGACGTATGGAGTTGGGTAGAAAACTGATGTATTCAGGCTATGGTGAAACACGAGGCACAACTTGCATAGTGTCTCACGCCTACTGTCCTCCTCTTTCTAAGGAAAGAAAGACCATGTGTTGATGGTCGTCAAGGTAGCTATATTTTTTTAATTTTCTTTCATTTCATCAATGTCTGTTGGTAATTCAGAGCAGATGGGATGGAAGCCTGTGCAGTTACATTGTCATCTTGCAGGATGTAAGGATTATACTGCTCCACATGCTGACTACAACCGCGAGAGGAGTACCTAACTTCAGCTCCTTACAGACAACGTGGGGGAACTCGAGAGGGAATTGGATGAACTTCGGATATTTTGGGAGACTGATGGGGTGATAGGGAGGAGTTATGGGGAGGTAGTCACAGCGAGTTCACAGGATAAATGCAGCTGGGTGAATGTCAGGAGAGGTAAAGGGAAGAGGCAAGCAATGCAGGGATCCCATGTGGTCGTTCCCCAAAATAATATGTATACCATTCTGGATACTGTTGGACAGCGTGTTAAGAATCAAACGGGGAAAGCCTCAGTGGCCAGATTTCTGGCAATGAGCCTGGCTCTGTGCTAATGAAGGGAAGAAGGCAGAGTGTTAGTGATATGAGATTCAATCGTCACAGGAACAGACATGAGTTTCTGCGGTCATCAGAAACACGTGGTTGAGAATGCCCTCCAGCTCATTTCATCTGCGTCCCACACTTCTGCCCAGGAGCCCCACCCTTCCTAACGCTAAAAGTACAGAAACCCATCGCTCCTCCCGTTCCAGCACACAAAGGTCCGTATACACTGCATCATTCTCCGCTATTTCATCCACCCAAAAACGAACCATATCAACAAGACATATTTCTGTCCCCACCACTATCAGCATTTTAGCGAGATCAATCCCTTCACAACTCCCTCGGTAGATCCACGTCACTCACCAGTCATCAACCGACTCCCTCTACCTTCCCCTGACACCGCAGAAGGTGCAACATCTGCGCCCATGCCCCCCATTCCCTTCCAAGACCTCCAGTGATTCTTCCACATTCGATAGAAACTTACGTACAGCTCCACTAATGTCATTTACTCTGTCAATTGCACCTCATCGGGGAGACAGAACGCCAACTTGTGGATCATTTCAGAGAACATCTCTGGGACACAAGCACCCACTGCTAACCACACGATGGCTGAACACTTCAACTCCCTTTCCTAAACAGTCAAGGACGTGCAGGTCCTGGGCATCATCCATCACCAACCCCTTACCACACGTCGACTGAAAAAAGAACGCCTCATACTTCGCCTTGAGACCCTGTCACCTCAAGAGATCAATGCCAATTTAACCAGTTTCCACATTTCTCCACCCCCCACTTTACCCCAGTCTCAAACGTCAAACTCAGAACCGCCCGCTTGACCAGTCCATCACGTTTCCTTTCTATCCGCTCCAGTCTCCTCTCTGACCTATCCTCTTCTCCCCAACTTCATTTACCTATCCCATTACCAGGTCCATTCACCCCAACCCCAGCCTCCTTCCATTTATCTCTCATTCCAATTCCGCAGCCTATGAGCCTCATTCCTGTTGAATGCCCCAAATGTCGATTCTGCTATTTCTCGGATACACCCGGACCTGCTATACTTTTCCATCACCACTCTCTCGATTCTGATCTGCAGCAACTGAAGTTCTAGCTTTCTCCTCGACAGGAAGATATGGTGGATTTGCTGTTTGAAAACAAACTAAGCCAGGTGTCAGACCTCGCTTTGGGAGAATATTTTCCTGACAGCGTTCACAATTCCCCGACTTGTATTATCGTCATGGAGAAGGATAGGAGCAGGCAGTATAAGTCAGTATTGGAGGGAGGTTGGAATTACAATGATATTAGACAGGAACTGGGACGCCTATCATGGGAACAGACGTTCTCAGGGAAGTGCACAACTGAAGTGCGCAGGTAGTTTTAGAACACCTGCTGATAGTTCTGTATATGTTGTCCTACTGAGACAAGGATTGTAAAAGCAGTGGTTTACAAGGGATGTGGCACATCGCATCAAGAAGGAGAAATAAGCTTCCTTAAGGTTGAGGATGAAAGGATCAGATAGGACGTTAGATGTTTACATGATAGCCAACAAGGAACGGAGGAAAGAACTTAGGAGAACTAGAATGGGAAATGAAACAGCTTTAACGGGTATGATGAAGTAAAACACTAGGGCGTTCTACACTGAAGTGAGGAACAAGAGGATGTCCACAGTGAGGGTAAGGCCGATCAGGGTTCGGGGAGGCAACATTCACCTGGAGTTGGAGAAGGTAGGGGAGGTCCTTAATCAATACTTTGCTTCAGTATTCACTACTGAGAAGGATCTTGACGTTTTTGAGGACAGCGTGATACAGATTGAAATGCTGGAATTGGTTGATTTTCGGAAGGAGGCTGTGCTGAAATATAACAGAAAACAGAAAAATCGATAAATCAACTGGGCCAGGTGGGATATGTCCAAGGTTACTACAGGAAGTGAGGAAGAGACTGCTGCGCCTTTACCGATGATCTTTGCATCCTCACTGTCCACGGAAGAAGCACCAGGTGAGTGGAGGGTGGCAAATGCTCGTCCCTTGTTCCAGAAAGCGAATAGGGAAATTTACAGAGCAGTTCGTCAAAAGTCAGTGGTGGACAAATTATTCGAGAGGATGTTGAGAGACAGGATTTATGATTACTTTGAAAACCACAGTTTAATTAGAGATAGTCAGCATGGCTTTGTGAGGGGCAGGATATACGTCACAAATTTTGTTGATTTTTTTCAGAATGTGTCAAAACACGTTGATGAAGCGAGAGCAGTGGTTGTGGTGTGCATGGATTTTGGCAAGGCATTTGATACATTTCCCTATGGTAGGCTCATTCAAAAAGTAAGGCAATATAGGAATGGGGAAATCCTCTCTGTCTGGCTATAGAATTGGCTGGCCCATAGACCACAGAGGTTGGTAGTTGGTGGAAAGTATCCAGACAGGAGCTCGATGACAATTGTAGTTCAAAAGGCCTCAGTTCTGGGACGTCTGATTTTTTATAAGCGTATTGGATTAGGACGTGGAAGGGTAGGTTAGTAATTTTGCCAATGACACAGGGTTTGGTTGATTTCTGGATAATGTGGATGGCTTTGCCTGTTGCAATGAGATATTTATAGGATGCAGAACCGGGCTGATATGTGGAAGATGGAGTTCAACCTGGAAAAGTGTGAAGTATTTCACTTTTGAATGTCGAATTTCAAATCAGAACATAGGGTTAACGGCAGGATTCATGGCAGTGTGGAGGATCAGAGTGATCTTGATATCCATGTCCATAGATCCCTCAAAGTTGCCACCCAAGTTGATAGGTTTGTTAAGAAGGTGGATGGTGTGGTGCATTCATTAATTGTGGTACTGATTTTAATAGCCGCAATTTAATGTGCTACAGCACGGTGGTGAACCCTTCTGCTAATTATCCCAAACACACAGAACAACTCAATTCACCTCGTAATCTGTTGAAGTACGAGTGACAGAGAACGACCAAGATTTGACTATTTAAAGAATAAGTAACAATATTATTCTTTAACTCCAAAAAACAATATTAAACAACAACTATTTACAATTTTAAGCCTTCTTTCTCTGAAAGGTCTGTTAACTGGAGGAGAAAGTGAGGGCTGCAGATGCTGGAGATCAGAGCTGAAAATGTGTTGCTGGAAAAGCTCAGCAGGTCAGGCAGCATCCGAGAATCGACGTTTCGGGCATAAGCCCTTCTTCAGGAAAGGTCTGTTAACTACCTTCTACTCTATAACAATATACTGATCCAACAAAGTAATTCTTAAATTTACAGCAGAATCAATTTTCAAAACGAAACCACACCAGTCGTCTGCGGTGGCGAACTCCCTCTGCCGGTAGATGTCCCTGGGGCGTCTTCAGTCGTCTGCTCGAAAGATGTTTCATATGAACAAGCTACCTTTAATGGAGAGGGTTTGCACGGGATTTGTCTGACAATGGCAGGCGCTGCTCTTACTCTGGCAAAGTGTCTACATTTCCGGCATATATATATATACCCCAAATCATGGGTTTTTTTCATTGGTTCAATGTTTCCAAAACAGTAAAATTCAAATTCGATTGATTTTCAGTATCTTGGAGCATAATTTAAACTGATTGGTTAAATTCGAACTGCTGCAAAAACATCATAACCAAGCTCAGGTACGGTTTCAAAACCAAACATTACACACTTGTAATTTTTCAGTACATGCTGAGATTGCTGTCTGTCATGTGACAGGGGCTTGCATTCACCCTCTTTTAAAGGTACTGTGCACGTCTTCAGCTTCGGAACACCTCTATCTTCGGAAAATAATGGATCATCATGTAAAGATAGCTTATTTTTGTTCTAATTCTTAATTCTATTACTATGAAATATATAGGACGTTAATATCTGTTCATATTAACTTCTGCATACACTTGTATATAACAGTTGGAATCTGTTCCATCTTATCTATACTTTATCTGTTAAATCCGCGATGCCGCAACTACTATCACATTCTTATGATCTGCAATATGTCCAATTTGTAAATAAAACGTCTGTAACAGAAACCTCTAAAGAAATAGTCTCATATTCTTGCGTTTAAAGGGTTCCAAAAATATAAGAAGATTGGGATCCATATACACAACCATCTCCGAAACATGATTCACGACATTACTATTAAAATGTTGGATGGCCAGTACAAACTCAATAGTTAATTTTGTATTGTGCAGTATTTTCTCTGGTGCATTTTAAGCTTCATTGAAAAGTACCAACTGACAGTTCAATTTCATCAGCATCTTCCTTTTCTAGCACAATTCAAATTCCTATGTTGCCAGTATCGATTGCAATTTTGAAGTGTTTCGAAACATTTTGTGTTGCTAAAATTGGTGCGGTGGTTAATACTGCTTTTAACTCTCAAATATCTTTTCACATCGTTCTGTCCAGAAAGAAATGGTGTTCTTCCTCACCAAATCTCTTAATGGTGCCACTATGCAAATGAAGTTTGGAACAAACTTCCAAAAATATCTGTTTCCTCCCAAAAGTCGGAGCACCTCTTTTTCCAATCTTTCCAGGACTCATTAAAGATCACTATCACGTCCAAATAGACGGCACAGTTTGTTAACTGAGACACAAGTTTGTTCATGTGTCTTTGGAATGTGGGCAGGTGGGGGGAGGGGCGGTGGTAAGTTCTTCATTCGTATGGGTATCACGTTGAATTGATTACCCGTTTGGTGTTACCAATGCAGAAATTTCTTTTGCTTTATCTGGTTAAGGTGCCTACCAATAACCACCCAGTAAATCCAACTTTGTGAGTCACTAGCTTTTTCAACATTCTCTAAACCGTCCGCCAATGTCGGTATTGAGTATGAGTTCAATTACAGCATTGATATTACAACACTCCGCGCAAATCATTGAGGCCCGTCAAGTTTGGGAACGAACACGATCGTCAAAATTCAATCACTCTGCCTTGGTTCGATGATATCATTGTTGAGCATTGCCTTCGTTTCTTCCAGACCAATACAGGTTTAAAAGGATTGAGTCTGTAGTGGTATTGTTTTATCGGAACAGCAATCACTACGTCAAGCTCATGCACAATAACATTAGTCTTCCCCATCCTCGTCCTGCATATGTCCTAATCATGCTGCAACAACCCTGTCAAATGCGTTCTTTGTTGCTGAGACAGGTACTTTATTAACTTTTACGATTGTTTAATGTATTCTGTGGTGCGTCAACTGCACAACATTTGGGTTTGATTCCTCAGTCTGTGGCGCAGTCACCAGCACATTTTTCTTTCCAGTTCCTACTTAATTATATTGAGGTTTCAAATGTTCACATGACGTCTGATACAGTTTTTTTCTCTAACTGGCATCTGTGCACATTAGTTTACATGACTCAACCTCTTCTCTGTTATCCAGTGACCTCTTCTGAATGGTTAACAGGAATGCGCCATCTCCACAGGAATAAGTCAGAATTTCAGATCCTCTATCTGGCACCTCCTTCATCATATATTGTGCTCTCTTCAGGTGCATTTTTAGTTAACTCACATACTCTATTTAAAGTCTCCCTCACCTCTGATAGATATTCCAAGTGTGAGGCCTCCCTGTCAATTTGTCTTTAATCAATTTTAAGGGCCTCTCACTTCACGTTAGAATGTTAACTCGAGGGGAGTAAACTGAGTAGGTTCATTTGAGGCATATCGATTGGCAAGCAAAACGAATTGGAGACCTTCATCCCACTCATTCGACTAACCCTACACTTTTAGCATTTCATTCAGCGTCTGATGCCATCTTTATCACGCTCCTTCGGATTCAGGATTTTGCACTCCTGAAGTAGAATTTTGTATACATAAGCCATCTATGACTTCCTTAAACAACCCAACACAAAAAAATAAGACCCTTGATCTGGTTGAGACTTTCTCGGTGGCCCATACCAAGTGCAGAATGCTACTAATTCCTCTACCATCCATTTTCCCTTCATGCTCTGCAATGGAATTGTCTCTGGAAATCTGGTAGACACATCCAATATGGTTTGCAAGTATTGGTTCCCACTTGTAACTCTCAGGATGGGACTGCACAATCAGTTGTAGCCCGTGTGAAATGTTCTTCAAATGCAGGATTTCTCAACAAAGGTGTTGGTTTTATTACCGCCTGTGGCTTACCTACCATTTAGCATGTTTGACACGTACAGCAAAATTTAACCACATCTTTGTGCATTCCAGGGCAATAGAAACGGGTTTTGTACATTAGCCTTACTGTTCGATGCATCTCGGTGACTACCTATATGTACTTCATGTACAACCCGTGACATTTCATCCGTGTACACTATCAGCAACACAAACAGGTGCACTTCGGCCCATTTCAACCCTGCACAAACCTGCCGTGGTCTCCAGTTTCGTCTCTAGATTTCATTTTTTAAGATAATAACCATCAGGAATCATCTTTGCCTTCATTTTGAGTATGCATCAATATATGTCGATCTTCTTGTCTCGTCTTTTTGTTCTCAGCCCATTCGCCTTTCAGAACTAATCCCTTCTGTTTTACCCTCTGCCTATTCAGTTATTCATGCACCATTGCACCAAACAGTTTTCCCGCTAACTGAATCTCAACTCCCTCACCTTATTCTTTAGATTTTGAACTATGGTATGAATTATGGAAGTGGTACCTTGTTACTATACAATCTGGTAAAGAACCAGGAAATCTTTCCTCTACCTACTCAGTTTGGTGATCTACCCTCAGCTTTTCCATGACAAGGGCATTCACTCCTTAATTGGAGCCTTTTAAATTGTTCCCAAGAAGAACCTGGGTTCTGGAAACTGACGCTCTGTCAATCACACCCACTGTTACTTCCCCAGTCTTCCGTTGGCACTCCAACCTGACCTTATATCGGGGAACACTGAACATCTGTCCATCTGTCCCACAAATTACCACTCTCGGATAACAGATCAGAAAGAGTGCAAATACGTGCATCTCTTACTATTAGAGACTGGTTAGATCCTGTATCGTTCAAAATTAAAAATTATTGCCCTTATACTCCTTACTGAGTAAACTTTACCCACAGAAGGGAATTATTTATAGAGATCAGACACGAGTATCATACCCAGTCACTACTTTGGTTGTGCACTCTCCTGCAGCTCCTCGAACTTTCATGGGATTTCCTTTACGACCTTTAGAAATGCCTCTGGCTCAGCTTCTTTTCCCACATCTTTTCCCACATTGCCTTTCTTTAAGGACCAGCGCTGTGAGTTTACGTGAGTTTACAACAGTGGAAAACACCTAAGTTCTTTTACCTCCGTTCCATCCTCTTAGGCTTCCTTTTTAGCCTATCAGAAACGTTTGCCAGTGTTCTCTACTCTTTGTTTCGTAGGGTCGGATCTCCTCTTTTCGCAAACTTCTATCCCTCGCAGAATGAATGTCTTGCTGGAAGCTGGGGTTTGCCTTCTGTTTGAATGTACAGTCTGCTGCTCTTCTCACTTCCTGAATTTTGGGTTCATTCACTTGAATTCGTATCGTGTCTGGAAGGGGATTTCTTAATATACCTCCAGTGGAATAATCTGAACTTAGAGTCTCATAGGTCTGATCTATTTTTAAGGCCCGCACCCATTTATCAATATGACAATATTTAGTTCTTTCAAACTCAGCAAAAGTCTGACCTGATTCCTTCTTTATGCTTCTGAACGGCACTCGATGTGCTTTAGATACAAATTCATGATCCTCGAAACACCCATTTTTACATTTGAATTATCCCTTTCCCCTCATCTGATAGTGTTGCAA